>NW_026733049.1:0-5000 GCF_028476545.2 Physella acuta | reverse complement strand
ACTGCTATGTATCAATAATCTATGGGACACGCTAACAGTAGACAACCACAGCACTTTCAATTAAATTTTTTGAAGAACAAAGACGTAGAGTTTTGTTTTACCACAGTGTAGTCTTCCAACAGCTGGGACAAGTTTTATTAGCTCTCTAGACCAGGGGTTCCCAACCCCGTGCCCGCGGGCGCCATGGCGCCCGCCGAACGATTCGTATGTGCCCGCCTCTCACTATTCGACAGAGACAGAAGTTTTTATTGAAAGGTTGATGGGGATGGAAATCGAAAGTTTGAGGGGGGGGGGGGAGGGGGTGCAAATCGAAAATTTGAAGGGGGTGCTAATCGAAAATTTTAGGGGGGGGGGATGCAAATCGAAAGTTTTGTCCCCGGGTGACGGGAAGGGTCACTACGCCTCTGGAAGGAGTTTGTCGATTTAAAATAGGTGGTGCCCGCCACCCTACTGATATTTTAGAATGTGCTCTAGAGTAAAAAAAAAAGGTTGGGAACCCCTGCTCTAGACCTATCCACCTTGTCTGGATACAGAGCTTTGTCAGGCATCTTTTCGCGAGGTGGAGGGTGGGGTTAGGGGGGGGGGCGGGAAGCATGACAACCCCCCCCCCCCCCACCCAAGTACGAAATAGAATTTTAATTGAAATATATACTTTTACCCGTGTCATCTCCCCCTCCCCCCCCCCCACCCCGGAAAATTTAGTCCACCCAACCCAACTCAAGTGTCCCCCCCCCCCCCCCACACACACACACATACTTCTTAGATTCAAAGAATCTGAAAAAGTCTGAAAAAAAAACACTGGCTGGACAGCATGTTAAATTACGCAGTTCTTGCACACCCCATAAACCCACATGATGACTTAAAAACAAGATCATAATTGATTGAACGAAAACATGAACAGGAGCAATCAGTTAACAGTCATGGGCTTGTCATTTAGACAAGGAACGGCTTTTGACGTTTTTGTCGAGTCACTTCCCTTTATTGGCGTCAAATGGACAAACCCTCACAGGAAACAGAAATGACGTGATGAGAAATAGCTTGTGGTCAACAATACAGTGAACGGGTTTTTTTTTAAATAATTATAAAGTGCTTTTATTTTTTAACTTTTATAGCTTTAAATGTATTATTTCGTAGAGAATATCTTGAAAGTGTATAAACTGTATTAAGATTCATCTTTTAAGCAAATTATAAAATGGCGCCATACTTGAGTCAGATCAAGAAGGAATTAAGTGTTACCTCAGACACTGTCCATCATCATCAAATGTTTTAACCACGGTAAAAAAAAACGTATTTATATTACGTAAGAGATCGTACCACGCGCGATGAACATGAAACATGTTGGTGAGTGGATTTAACAACCCAAGGTCATCAAGTTTGGAAAAAATAGGGTTCACCGTCAGTTCATTGGAAGGTGAAGGACTAGGTGGTTATGCAACTTTTTAAAAAACTAATTTCATTAGGCGTTTTTCTAATTAAGGTTTTTCTGACATGTGTACATTTTGGATTTTAATTTGATTGACACTCTAATAAACATAAACAAAAAATGTTTTTTAAAAAAAAGTTGAAACGAAAATTGTGTGAAAGTTAAAGTTTTACACAATTTGTCAAATTTGACGCGTGGGTTGTTTGTTGCTGTTGTTTCCGGTCATTATCCTACCGGTCACCTTGGTGATAATGATGAGATCAGAGAAACTGGTTGAAGACTAGAGAGGTAGAGTATCCTTTCAGATCAGACGGTGCTTTATTCTGATTTAATTAATGTAACATTCGAAGCGATAAATGGGGTTAGCAGTATGATTTAGTTTAACTATTTAATTCCAGGTATCATACCAGCTAGTACGTCCTATAGACTCGATCGTGTTCTGATCATACGACTTTTCAGTTTGTAGGCATGCGCTCTATCCCTCGGTCACACCGTCCCATTGTATAATTTTATCACACTTTAAGGCCGGGTGTCACAGTCAAATTTGGGTAACTGACCATAGGGTCGCATGCCCCTTGGTGCGATATCAATGGAGTGGTTAATTTCTCGCCACTATATATATATATATATATATATATATATATATATATATATATGTATTATATATGTATATATATATATATATATATATGTATATATATATATATTTATGTATATATGCATATATATATATATATATTGTTTCACCACGTGACTGAATGCGTCTAAAAAACTCTAGTTTGGAAACGTAAAACTGAGAAAACTTCAAGCAACTCTCCTGATAGCAACACAAGGAACCAGCTCTGATGTTCTTATGGCAGAACCTGATACCTGTCAAACCAAATGCTGACGACGCATGTCTGTGCAAGCCACTTCCGGTCATCTTCTTACCTGTTGCTCCGGATAAAAGTGCCCGTATTTTCTGGCACCGATCTTTCCCAGATTTATTTGGCTCGTTAACTTGTTTACTTCCGGTTCGAACTAATTTTTTTCCAAACAATATGTGATGAGCAATGTTCGCATGATGTTTATGTTCTACGGCGCCAGGCCCAGGCTGGTGCTGTTGGGGAAATGGTGTGGATATGTTGTAGGGATGTTGTAGAAATGTTGTAGGGATATGGTAGAAATGGTGTAGGGATATGGTAGAAATGGTGTAGGGATATGGTAGAAATGTTGTAGGGATGTTGTGGAAATGTTGTAGGGATATGGTAGAAATGGTGTAGGGATGTTGTGGAAATGTTGTAGGGATATGGTAGAAATGGTGTAGGGATATGGTAGAAATGTTGTAGGGATGTTGTGGAAATGTTGTAGGGATATGGTAGAAATGGTGTAGGGATATGGTAGAAATGTTGTAGGGATGTTGTGGAAAAGTTGTGGGGATGTTGTAGAAATGTTGTAGGGATGATGTAGAAATGTTGTAGGGATGTGGTAGAAATGGTGTAGGGATGTTGTAGAAATGTTGTAGGGATGTTGTGGAAAAGTTGTAGGGATGTTGTGGAAATGTTGTAGGGATGTTGTAGAAATGTTGTAGGGATGTTGTGGAAAAGTTGTAGGGATGTTGTGGAAATGTTGTAGGGATGATGTAGAAATGTTGTAGGGATGTTGTGGAAATGTTGTAGGGATGTTGTAGAAATGTTGTAGGGATGTTTTAGAAATGTTGTAGGGATGTTGTAGAAATGTTGTAGGGATATGGTAGAAATGGTGTAGGGATGTTGTGGAAATGTTGTAGGGATATGGTAGAAATGTTGTAGGGATGTGGTAGAAATGTTGTAGGGATGTTGTAGAAATGTTGTAGGGATATGGTAGAAATGGTGTAGGGATGTTGTGGAAATGTTGTAGGGATATGGTAGAAATGTTGTAGGGATATGGTAGAAATGTTGTAGGGATGTTGTAGAAATGTTGTAGGGATGTGGTAGAAATGTTGTAGGGATGTGGTAGAAATGTTGTAGGGATGTTGTAGAAATGTTGTAGGGATGTTGTAGAAATGTTGTAGGGATATGGTAGAAATGGTGTAGGGATGTTGTGGAAATGTTGTAGGGATATGGTAGAAATGTTGTAGGGATATGGTAGAAATGTTGTAGGGATGTTGTAGAAATGTTGTAGGGATGTGGTAGAAATGTTGTAGGGATGTGGTAGAAATGTTGTAGGGATATGGTAGAAATGGTGTAGGGATGTTGTGGAAATGTTGTAGGGATATGGTAGAAATGTTGTAGGGATATGGTAGAAATGGTGTAGGGATGTTGTGGAAATGTTGTAGGGATATGGTAGAAATGTTGTAGGGATATGGTAGAAATGTTGTAGGGATGTTGTAGAAATGTTGTAGGGATGTGGTAGAAATGTTGTAGGGATGTGGTAGAAATGTTGTAGGGATATGGTAGAAATGGTGTAGGGATGTTGTGGAAATGTTGTAGGGATATGGTAGAAATGTTGTAGGGATATGGTAGAAATGTTGTAGGGATGTTGTAGAAATGTTGTAGGGATGTTGTAGAAATGGTGTAGGGATATGGTACAAATGTTGTAGGGATGTTGTGGAAATATTGTAGGAATGTTGAAGAAACGTTATAAAATTTTAAAATGGTGTAAAAATGGTGTACAAATGGTGTACAAACGGTGTACTAATTGTGTAAAAATTGTATACATATGGTATACAATATTGTGTAGAGTTGTAAAAATGTTGTGAAATTGTGTAAAAATGTAAAAATGCAGTAGAAATGTTGATTTAATGTCGTACTAATGGTGTACAAATGTTGTAGAAATGTAAAATGTCGAAATTGTTAAAAAAATGTGATAAAAATGTTGTAGAAATGTCATAGAAATGGTGTACAAATGGTGTACAAATGGTGTATAAATGGTGTACAAATGGTGTACAAATGGTGTACAAATGGTGTAAAATGGTGTACAAATGGTGTACAAATAATGTACAAATGATGTACAAATGGTGTACAAACTGTATACAAATGGTGTACAAATGCTGTAGAATTGTAAAATGTTGTCGAAATTGTGTACTAATGTGGTTAAAACGTAGTAAAAATGTTGTAGAAATGGTGTACAAATGATGTACAAATGGTTTCGAAATTTTGTTGAAACATGGTGAAATTAGAGTTTTGGAAATTTATATTTCATTCGTAAATTTTACACGGAAAAGCATTTTGCAAGTTGTCGTGTTTCATCTTTTTCATGCGATGTTTTTTTGTAAATCTATCACTGTATTGTAAAACACAAGGGGGGGGGGGGGTCTGACCAGAATTTTCCCACGCTGGTTTATTCCCTTTCATGTCTGTAGAACGTGAATTCTAAGACAAATTGCAATGATATACAACAACAAAATACTCGTCATATATAATCATGGCCTCCTGCATTTTAAAACAGCTGATCTAAGTAAATAGCTTAAGATGCTAAAAATCTTTTAAAAAATAAATAAAGATCACATTTATTTTACCTTTTTTTATTAACAGATATAGAATAACACAATTCATTTATAATAAGCATCTTTTTCATTATTACCAGTCTTACGGTCTTACCACGTGATACGGGAGTT
>NW_026733048.1:0-114838 GCF_028476545.2 Physella acuta | reverse complement strand
TTGTCATGTTGTTTGAACATGTGCTGCCTAGCTAAGGCAGCTGGAGGGTAAGGTGCACATGGGGGCACACGGGGCAGGTAAAGTAGAGTTCACCTGTACGTGAATTCGGTATATGAAAGGATAGCGTAGTCTGCACCATGCCTAAGAGAATTAGCTTTCCTTTACTTAAGTTAGGTACCCATCAGAGCTGGGTGGACTCAGGTACGTGCTGCGACTTGGGTTAGGTACACGAACTCGAGATGTGCGGGTTAGCATACACATGCTCTACCAATAGACCACGCCGCCCCCCTGGCTCGTCGGTAGATATGTACAAGATGTAAATACGTAAATCTTAAGTATTACTCAATAATCACCCCCCCCCCCTTTCACACACACAAACACAAACATTCTCACACCTAAATCAAGTTTCTTATGTTGAGAAAAAGCGTAATAGATCTCTCTATGTTATATCATTACAATACTAAAATAACAGATTATAACAACTACGTTAAGACAAACGTGAAAGACTAAGCTAGCCTACAAGGGATGCTTGATTAAACCTCCACAGGTTGAGTTTGCAACAAATGTTTGTATCAACAACACCCTCCCCTCTACTGCAGCGAAACTGATGCGTAACTACCGTACATCATCATTTCTTAGATCACCAGCTTCACTGGTATGGCCATCAGAACCATCTTTTACTTTTATTGGAACAACATCTGTATTTGTTATACCATCAGATACTATCACATTTGTTATACCATCAGATAACATCATTATTCTATGACCATCAGATACCATCACATTTGTACGACTATCAAATACCATCACATGTTCCACCACCTATTGAAATCTCATAAGATCATCCTTTCTCCCACATGTGTAGTCTTATCTAATTAACATATTGCATTTGTAGATTATATTATAAGACAGAGGCGTAGCGATGGGGGGGGGGGGGGGGGGGGGGGGGGGGGGGCAGGGGGGTACATATGTCCCCGGGCGACGACCTTAGGGGGCGCCAAAATGGGTTGTAAAAACAAATTAAAATGTCATTTAAGCAGCACTTTTGCATTATACATAGTTTGAGGGGGGGGGGGTGCACATTGAAAATTTGTCCCCGGCGCCGGGAAGGGTCGCTACGCCTCTGTTATAAGAAACTACATTTTATAGTCCCTTAACGTATTTGTAATTACCCCGATTGAAAAAAAGATCGTTAACAATCAACGCTTTTATTCCATCCTCCATTAAAAAAACAAATAAAACAAATTAATTTTTTTTTGTTTTAAGCCGATATTTTAAAAACCATTTTATTTTTCTCAACCGACGGAAATGAGATTTAAAAACCTAAAAACACGCGGGCGTGCGAGAGGATGGCCGAGAGTTTGGGCTGTGTACGCAGGATATTGCCATCAAATCATCCCTCGGCATGGCGCTCGCTGCCTGCCCAACAACGAGTTTGTGCCCACTTCAGTCAAGGCGTAATGCCTGTAACGGGCATTCAAGTGGGGCATTGATTTCCCCATCGCTCCACGGGCTGATTCATTCACAACAAGTTTAGAATTACGATTCAGGTTTTTTTTTAACAATGCGCAAGATTTATTATTGATTTTATTAAATGTTATAAATATAGGAGGAATAATGTTCTGTGTTTTTTTTTTAATTTCGGTTCAATGAAAAAGTTTCGTCCTCCGGGCTAGTAGGGAAATATTGATTTTAAGTTGTATGTTAACTTAGTCTTTAAGGGACAATAGGGAACGATTGATTTTTATTTGAATGTTAACAGTGTAAGTTATGGGATGTAGGACATTTTTAATTTAATGGAGTTCTTAATATAGTGTTACTTGTGAATAGTAGGAAATATTCCATTTAATATGAATGTTAACATACTCAATAGTAGCGTGCAATATAGATGTTAACATACTCAACAGTAGCGTACTATGTCTTCTTCTTCGTTCTTAATTAAGTATTATGTGAATACAATGTGAATGTTAACATTGTACCACCAGGGCACCATGCGTTGCCTAGCATTTGTCTAAGGATTCGTGTATGGCAGTTCCACCCCATGCCTAGCAGTTCTCAAATTTCACTATTGAAGACACGATGCATTTTCTTTTGATTGTACGACAGACTGAAACATTGACAGCAGATTGTTATGTCTCATTCTAGACCCAATGTCAAGTTTAAATAGAAACACGATTCGGTATAAATCTAAGCTGAATATTTTGTGGATGTGCCTCTCTGTGTTTCCCTAATGAAGCAGCTATTGTTTTATACTGCAATGTCTGCAGTAAAGTAGTACTTATATCGTAGGTTCAACTATCTGACACAACCGACTTCTGTATCCTTGACTTTCGTATCCTCGACTTTTGCATGCTATTTTGTAATGTATACTCACTCGGCTTTTGTATGCTCGACTTTTGTATCGTGGACTTTAGTACCCTCGACACCAGACACCAACAACTTAAGTCACCGCAGTTTCAACATTTTCACACAACACACACGTTTGCAAACACTGACCCACAAGGGTCAAAAACCCACTTAGAACTTCATACGTCTGCCTGTCAGTTTAAATCTGAAATCCGGTTGTAATTTGTTGGTTTTTTGTTTTTGTTTTTTTTTCATCAGAAAAAATTATTGCAATCAGACGATAAAAGTATTTTAAAAGCACCGGGTGACCTTAAGATGCTACTGTTATAACAAAAATATAAATTTATTAATATTCTAAAAAAAACAAAACAATCACCCCCCCCCCCCCCCCCCCCCACACACACCCACTCTAAACCGACATCTTGAAAAAAAATGGCGATGACAACAATACAAAAAAGATGAGACTTCACAAAATATTTTAATTTACTAATTGAACCCGCCCACTCGGTGAGCATAAAACACGCGCACAATCACGTGTCATCAACCAGAAGTCACTCACGTCTGCAACTCGTTCGCGTGACAACAGGACCCCCCCCCCCCCTAAAGATAAAGCCGCGCCTCGAACTGAATCATCTGTTTTAATTGTCCGCCTCGTTCTCGCTCCAAGCCTCCTAACCGGCTTAATAAAGGCTCAAGATTTTTATCTCTCGACACTGTTGGGCGGTTTAAATAATTACTGTAATGGGGGACTCAGAGCAACGAGTAGAGACTTGGTTATATGCCCTTTAGAAAAAAACAAAAAAACTACTACATAGGACTTCCAAATTTGAAGAAAAAACAAACATTAATATCAATTCATTTGTGTTAGATATCATAAACAACTATAAGAAAAATATATTATTCATTTTTGACGAGTTTGAATATTTTTTTTTTACTCACAATTCAAATGTCTCAAATTTAAAGGCATATATTAACTTTTTTTTTGTGGGCCTATTCTGAAGAAGTAATGCATTATTTTACAGACAAAAAATAATATCACTGATTTATTTATGATATAGATAATTTTTTTTTTAAATCTGGGGCTTTGATCTCCCCCTTAACGTTACGTTACCTCACTATTGGGGACTGTAATTTTTTTAAAATTACTAAACTAGAGAGGAGACATTTTCAGTAAACAAAACTATTCGACTTTCTGTTTCTCTCACTGTCTCTCTGTCCCGATCCTCTGTATAGCTGGTTCTCTGTTTACATGTGTGTTTTTCTACGTCTCACTTTGTCTATGTTTACCTCCATGTCTCTCCATGTCTCTCTTCGTCTCTGTCTCTCTCTGTCTCATTCTCTCTCTCTTTATACCCCTCTCTTAGTTTCTATTTCTCTCATTCTCTCTGCCCCGGTCCTCTGTATAACTGTTTCTCTGTTTACATGTGTGGCTTTCTCTGTCTCACTTTCTATCTTTCTCTCCATGTCTCCCTGTCTGTGTCTCCTCATCTCTTTTTGTCTCATTGTCTCTCTGTTTATACCCCTCTCTTACTCTCTCTCTCTGTCTATTTCTCTCACAGTCTCTCTCACTCACTGCCTCCCCTCCCCTCTCCCTCCACCCCCTCCCCACACTCTCGCAGGATAGTTGCTGGAAACGAACCGTTATCGAGTACAATTTCCAGCGCTGCTCTTGAGGGGAAATGCGCACCGAATGCCCCGGAAGCCATTCGATCAGCATCAGTGCGCGCCGGTATTGGCGACTGACCCTTCTCCCTCCCCTCCCCTCCCCCTAGACTCTTATCTCTGTAACCGACCTCTCCCTTCCCCTTTCCACCCCCACCCACTACGATAGAATCGCTCATGTCCACTCCATAAACCATTTACAAGGAGAATGTGTTTTTCACATTTTCAACTACAAAAAAATTACCTAGCGATGTAAATAGTATGGGTATTAAGTATTGACACTCCCAAGCACACACACAAATATACACACACAATTGAAGATAAATACATTTTAGATCTGGAACTAAACTGGGCGTGGCCTTTATTGACCGAATCAATCAACCGATCCATCAATCGATGGTTCTAAAATTAGACACAGAGTGGAGAGCGATGCTGACGTGTGCTGTCACGTGCGATGCGATTTTAGTCACGTGTTCACAGGCCTCTATGTCAGTCACACCCCCCCCCCCCCCCCCACACACACACTCACACGTGTAAAGTAAATACTCTTCCATCTTAAAGATATTTGAAATTTTCATACATTTTATATAGAAACATATATATATTTATCGTACCATTAAACCACACCAACTTACCATTGAACAACACTACATGAACCACACCACTTTACCATTGAACAACACTACATGAACCACACCACCTTACCATTGAACAACACTACATGAACCACACCACCTTACCATTGAACAACACTACATAAACCACACCACCTTACCATTGAACAACACTACATGAACCACACCATCTTACCATTGAACAACACTACATGAACCACACCACCTTACCATTAAACTACACCATCTTACCACACCACCTTACCATTGAACAACACTACATGAACCACACCACCCTACCATTGAACAACACCATCTTACCACACCACCTTAGCATTGAACAACACTACATGAACCACACCAACTTACCATTAAACCACACCATCTTACCACACCACCTTACCATTGAACAACACTAACTTACCATTAAACTACACCATCTTACCACACCAACTTACCATTGAACAGCACTACATGAACCACACCACCTTACCATTAAACTACACCATCTTACCACACCACCTTACCATTGAACAACACTACATGAACCACACCACCCTACCATTGAACAACACTACATGAACCACACCACCCTACCATTGAACAACACCATCTTACCACAACACCTTACCATTGAACAACACTACATGAACCACACCAACTTACCATTAAACCACACCATCTTACCACACCACCTTACCATTGAACAACACTACATGAACCAAACCACCCTACCATTGAACAACACTACATGAACCACACCACCTTACCATTGAACAACACTACATGAACCACACCAACTTACCATTGAACAACACTACATGAACCACACCAACGTACCATTAAACCACACTATCTTACCACACCACTTTACCATTGAACAACACTACATGAACCACACCAACTTACCATTGAACAACACTACATGAACCACACCAACTTACCATTAAACCACACCATCTTACCACACCACCTTACCATTGAACAACACTACATGAACCACACCACCTTACCATTGAACAACACTACATGAACCACACCACCTTACCATTGAACAACACTACATAAACCACACCACCTTACCATTGAACAACACTACATGAACCACACCATCTTACCATTGAACAACACTACATGAACCACACCACCTTACCATTAAACTACACCATCTTACCACACCACCTTACCATTGAACAACACTACATGAACCACACCACCCTACCATTGAACAACACCATCTTACCACACCACCTTAGCATTGAACAACACTACATGAACCACACCAACTTACCATTAAACCACACCATCTTACCACACCACCTTACCATTGAACAACACTAACTTACCATTAAACTACACCATCTTACCACACCAACTTACCATTGAACAGCACTACATGAACCACACCACCTTACCATTAAACTACACCATCTTACCACACCACCTTACCATTGAACAACACTACATGAACCACACCACCCTACCATTGAACAACACTACATGAACCACACCACCCTACCATTGAACAACACCATCTTACCACAACACCTTACCATTGAACAACACTACATGAACCACACCAACTTACCATTAAACCACACCATCTTACCACACCACCTTACCATTGAACAACACTACATGAACCAAACCACCCTACCATTGAACAACACTACATGAACCACACCACCTTACCATTGAACAACACTACATGAACCACACCAACTTACCATTGAACAACACTACATGAACCACACCAACGTACCATTAAACCACACTATCTTACCACACCACTTTACCATTGAACAACACTACATGAACCACACCAACTTACCATTGAACAACACTACATGAACCACACCAACTTACCATTAAACCACACCATCTTACCACACCACCTTACCATTGAACAACACTACATGAACCACACCACCTTACCATTGAACAACACTACATGAACCACACCAACTTACCATTGAACAACACTACATGAACCACACCAACTTACCATTAAACCACACCATCTTACCACACCACCTTACCATTGAACAACACTACATGAACCACACCAACTTACCATTGAACAACACCACATGAACCACACCAACTTACCATTGAACAACACTACATGAACCACACCACCTTACCATTGAACCACATCACCTCATGATTCATTCCAATGTTCCAATCACATCGACCTATCACATCCGATTCAAACATTTTCACCACACTAAAATTTTATTTGCCTTTATCTTTTACAACAATGTAACTCAATAATTGTGCAGGTGTATCCCCTCCCCCCCCCCCCCCCATCCCGTCCCCGGATACTTTTGTCCGCCCCACAACTCCCTGCCGCCCGCATGCAGCTCCTTAAGTCCATTACGTCCAACTGACAGATATCTTCCCCTCTTGGCTACACACACGTCAAAGTTAAATAAGCCCGTATTTGTTCACGTCAAACTGCAGGTTCGAAACCATGCAAGATTCTGGTGGCGCGCATAACACGGTTAATGGAAACTGGCCCTCCAGATAGTCTTTGTTTTAAAATAAATTCAACAGCATCTGATATTTTCATCCTGCATGCATTGCCTGCATTTTTTTTTAAAGAAAGAAAATAATTACAATACATTTTTATTGCATTAGCGAAACCATATGTTTTAACTTTCCTCACTTAAACTAAGCCATATTTCTTTTTATTTTCTCTTTATGCTGTTTAAAATTTAAAAATGATTGTTTTTCTACTTGCAATTGCCGCATTGCTTAAAAGCAAGTCTGCTCAAGGACGAATGATCTCACAGACAAATATTATCCGAATAATAATTGGGACGGAATGGCCTAGCGGTAGAGAGCTGGACGACTAATCCGTAAGTCTCGAGTTCAAGTCCAACTCTGATGGGTACCTAGCTCACATTAGGGTAAGCAAAGGCGGCTGGGCATAATGCTTTACCATTTTTTTAGAATTTTACTTTTTACTCATATACATCATATATACGTTAACAAACACGAACACAAAAACAACCTTTAACACAAACCGACATAGAACTAAATCTAAACCTGAGCCTAAACCTCGACCCAGACCCTGTCCTGGAAATGGAACACGTACACACATATACGTGCACGTTTATGTAAACGTACACACACACATAAACACACACTCACACACACACACATATATATATATGTACATATATATATATATATATATATATATATATATATATATATATATATATATATATATATATATATATATATATATATATATATATATATATATATATATATATATATATATATATATATATATATATATATATATATATCGATGGTCTCGGTCGCAAACCGTCTAACTCCGAAAATGTAAATTTTACAGGAGAGACAAAAAACTGATTATTTCCTTCTCGATCGCTGTAATACAAATTTTTTTTTTAAAGATATCTCCAAAGAAACTCTCTACCGACTATACTGTAGCGTTTTAAAATGAGTTTTGTTAATATTTACAAAATTATAGCAGCTTTAAAAAGATAGACGGTTTGCTCGGTCTAAAATTCTCGGTGCAAACCGTCTATCTGTGCGCGCGCAGACTTAGCTGTTTTGAACCGAGAATTTCGGTCTCAGCCGCGTTCGTTCGTTTTGTCCAATGAACGTGATTTAGTTATGTTTATGTTTTTAAGTTATAATTAGGCTAACACTTCATAATATTTTAGATTATAGTTTTGTGGGCTCATATTTTAATTATTTGAGTTTATTCTACATTATGGGGTCAGTTTAATTTTTAGTAGAGATGTTTTAGTATGGCTTTATCGCTTTCGACTGTATTCATTATGTCTGTATTTAGCTCAAGACTTGTTAACTGTTGAAGGTTATGCTTTATTTATTACATCTTTCTAGTCTCACAGTTTATTTTACTAAATCTGGTGGGTGCTGGGTTTGTAGAATGATAATAGTAAAAACATAAACCGTATTGTCAGATATATTATGAATGAGACATAACACACTAATCACATTAATACCGACTTAATGTTTACTTATTTTACAAAAATGGAACACAAAAAAAATGTGTTTATTTTAAAAATTTATTCTTTGAATAAACGTCACATAAAGAAACATTAAAATGGCAACATATTTTTAAAATCAGGGAAATCATCATAAAAAGGTGTGTTTATGACTTGCTTGTAGGTGCTCAAATATGACAGCTTTTATCTTTTTTTCTGCTCTTGTACAACTTGACAGGGGCTACAGATGAGATCATAATCTTACGACCCTAGCTTAGCAATTGCCAGCTATCTGCTAATTCACTTTGAAGTAGACAGTAGCATCAGGCTTGTACTGCAGTGCACGAATATCTGTCGCTTTGAAATCTTGATAGGTCTGACTGGTCTTTTGAGATCGACTGGTCTCTTGTATGGTAAGGCTGGTGTTTTTGAGAGAGGTTGGTGTCTAATGTCTGTTATGTGAGGCTGGTCTATTGTATATTACGAATGATCTGTTGAGAAAGGCTGGTGTCTTGTATGGTAAGACTGGTGTGTTGAGAGAGGCTTGTCTATTGTAGGATAATACTAATCTTTTGGGAGTGGCTGGTCTCTTGTATGGTAAGAATGGACTGTTGAGAGAGGCTGGTCTGTTGAGAGAGGCTGGTCTGTTGAGAGAGGCAGGTCTGTTGAGAGAGGCTGGTATGTTGAGAGAATCTGGTCTGTTGAGAGAGGCTGATCTGTTATGTGGTAAGACTGGTGTGTTGAGAGAGGCTGGTCTGTTGAGAGAGGCTGGTCTGTTGAGTGAGGCTGGTCTGTTGAGAGAGGCTGGTCTGTTGAGAGAGGCCGGTCTGTTGAGAGAGGCTGGTCTGTTGAGAGAGGCTGATATTTTGAGAGAGGCTGGTCTGTTGAGAGAGCCTGGTCTGTTGAGAGAGGCTGATATGTTGAGATGCTTGTCTGTTGAGAGAGGCTGGTCTGTTGAGAGAGGCTGATATGTTGAGAGAGGCTTGTCTGTTGAGAGAGGCTGGTATGTTGTGAGAGGCTGGTATGCTGAGAGAGGCTGGTATGTTGAGAGAGGCTGAAATGTTGAGATGCTTGTCTGTTGAGAGAGGCTGGTCTGTTGAGAGAGGCTGATATGCTGAGAGAGAGACTGGTATGTTGAGAGAGGCTGGTATGCTAAGAGAGGCTGGTATGTTGAGAGAGGCTGGTATGTTGAGAGAGGCTGGTGTGTTGAGATAGGCTTGTCTGTTGAAAAATTAATCACAAAAGCATTTACTGAAGACAACTAACCATGTCGTTGAACATGTACGCCAAACATTTTGCAACCTACCATATGAACATTTCTTAACACGTATCTAAACCCTCAATCTAAAGCTAGTAGTGAATTAACAATTATTAAATTTATTGCACATTCTTGTGGAAATATAATTCGAATTATATTGTTTTGATTGATGTTTAGATTCTAGAATGAAGATCTAGTTTCAAAGCATTGTGTTAGCCTAAAAAATTGTAAACAAATCAGTTTGGTTATTGAAAATCAGGAAATAGGCTATATTAAACAAATACTATTTGTTTATTATTCTTTAAAATGATAAAATGTAATAGAATAGTTGAACATAATTAATCAAATATCCTTACCTCTAAGTACTGTGACTGCTGTGCTGTAAAATTGTGTGATTACGGCGTGCGACTGCGTTCCCGATCAAAAGTGTACTGACAAATATAGCGATATTCGTTTTGTGCCGAGATTTTTAGCGCTAGAAATAATAGGCGGTTTGTTCAAATGATTATATCTCAATAGTCATTCTACAGATTTCTATAATATTTTCAGGCATTATGGGGAATCATATTGGCTTTTGATTTATTAAAAAAAAAGAAAATCGAATTTTTTTGAGTTAGACGGTTTGCGACCGAGACCATCGATATATATATATATATATATATATATATATATATATATATATATATATATATATATATATATATATATATATATATATATATATATATATATATAATTTTAAAATGTAATAAAAACATGTATTACATGACTGTTTTATGAGTTAATATTAACCCCAGTGTTAAAAAACTAGATCCGCATTACATGAAATATTATTTGTTTGTTAACTCCCATTTATAGATTAAAATTTAAAGTAAGGGACAAAACTTTACACACTGTTTTTTTTTTAAAGTCATTTAATATACTGGGAAATTCAGTAATTAAAAATATAAAACAAATATTTTTCATTTTAAAAAAATCTAATTTAAATAATAAAACTCGTTTATGATCGTGTCTTGATTTAATTTTGTATAGAGCGTAGTATTTTCAATCAACTTATTTTAAACAAAAAACTATTAGCTGTTTTGAAAACTTAATTTGTCAAGTTTTAAAACTTCTCTTAAAATTTGTTCCGTCTGCCTGTGCGAATTCGCTAAGATTGGTTATTATCATTTTAGATCTTTAGATAAAAAAAAAAAATAATAAAAAAAAAATAAAAAATAAAAATAAAAATAAAAAAAAAAATTTAAAAAAATAAATAAAAATAAACCGGGAGTGATCTCCCCTAAACTTTCTCGAATATTCTTATATAAAATAACAGGGGATGGGAACTCGGGCTATAGACATAATTTTTAATCCATTTTAAATACTTAAAGTTTTAAAAATAGAATAAAATCTCGTAGACAAATTAATTGCACACCAAGTGAACGCCAAATAAAAAAGCGCATAATAGTGCGCAATATTATTATTACTTTTAAAATTTACATTAGTTTTTTGAGAAATCGGAAGTAGCGTAAAGTACTACTTCCAGTCAACGGAAATGACTCAAAATTTAATAGAAGGTAGAGAATTAGATCTTTTACTTACTTATGAAATTTCATTTATCTATCTGAAATAGTACTCAAGTTATAGGCTTTTGAAAAATTCAAAGTAGGAAAAGTACTACTTCCGGTTATCGAAAATCGCTCAAAAGCTGATACGGATCTACGATTTTGATTAAATACTTATGTATGAAATTTCATCAACCTAGCTGTAACGGTACTCAAGTTATCGTGTTTACACACGGACAGACACACAGACACACACACACACACAGACATACGGACAAGATTGCAAAATTATGTTTTTCCGTATCAGTGAGGTGTAAAACGTCGAGATTTGTAAAAATCTCCGTCGAGATTTGTAAAAATCTCGATTTTTTTTTTTTGCACGATTACAATACTTTCTCTATACTACGTATATACGAGAAAGTAAAAAAAAGAAAAAAAAAATTATCATTTTTAGATCGACAGAATTTTAAAAAAAAATTCATAAAAAACGTTTTAATAACAAGCTTTTATGTAATGATACACTAAAAAGTAGAAAATAAATTATACACTACTATTTAAATTACTATAAAGAAAAGCGTGGGTCTCTTCTCAAATATTAGTAAAGGTATCCAATAGGTACTAAAGTACTAAAGTCACCCACGCTTTTCTTTATAGTAATTTAAATAGTAGTGTATAATTTATTTTCTACTTTTTAGTGCATCATTACATAAAAGCTTGTTATTAAAACGTTTTTTATGAATTTTTTTTCAGTACTTTACATGTTTTATTTACAATAGTGTTACATGACTAAAAACCATTGCGCGCCTACTGAACTTGATGGCGCAGCTATTAAACCTGATGGCGCAGCTATTGAAAGTGATGACGCGTGTGGTGTGGTTGGATTGACATGCCTACTAATTCGGTCCAAATTTTAATTAATTCATAAAAAATTAATTAGGCATCCAATTAAGTCAAATTTAGTTTCAGATTGCATTGTCTTCATGTCTTGACCCACGTGCCAACTGTGAATCGTATCGGTCAAGTAGAACTGTCCGAATTTTCACTCCTACGTTTCGATCTAGACTGACGACAGACTGTCGACTGACGACAGACATAGGAAGTGAGTTAAATAAAAGCTTGTAAAAAAAAAAGAAGTCGACAGTATTAAAAGTGTTTTGACTCTCTTAAAGATCGCCCTGTCTGATGACATCACCCCCCCCCCCTTACCGCATACATGGCTGCAGTGTTTCTTCCAGACTTTTTTCTACGGGGGGGGCACTTGAAATCTTCGGGGGGGGGGGGCGGTAAACTTTCTTCGGGGGGGCGGACACTGTTAAAAGTATATATTTTCTATATAAATTATATAAATTCCATTTCGTTCGGGGGGGGGGGGGGCGGTAAAAAATTTTCGGGGGGGGGGGGGGGCTTCGCCCCCCCCCCCCCGAAGAGATGCCTGGAAGAAACTCTGCATGGCTGTAGGTCTGAAGTAAACACACGGAAAACGACATCTGCACGTGCCAAAAACACTGCTCTCAAACTTTGCTTTAGAATCGCTCATTTTGGCTGAGTCTCTCTAAATCAGAACATTTGTTAAACTCAGCGGGACGGGGAGGATAGGTGTTGGCTTAGACTTTGTGTAAAGTTCGAGTAATGGTCTGTGCCTATCTTCAGTGGCGTAGCGAGGTCGGGTGTCACCCGGTGCGGCACTTAATGGTGTCACCACCCCAGAGGCATAGAGACCCTTCCCAGGGACAAACTTTCAAATTTTCGAGTTGCACCCCCCCCCCCTCAAACTTTCGATTTGCACACCCCCCCCCTCAAACTTTCGATTTGCACCCCCCCCTCGAGTTTTTCTCTATATATTTTGCTATTTTTTGCGTTGGTGTCACCCCCCTAAATGGTGTCACCCGGTGCGGTCCGCCCCCGCCCCCCCCCTCGCTACGCCACTGCCTATCTTAATACTATGTAAAGTTATTCAAATGAGGAATTGCATGAACGCGTAACAAAGTTGTTGTAGATTATTTTAATACTTTTATCTTTGCGTGAAAGAAAATAAAACCTTACCCCCCCCCCCCCCACCCCCACCCCCACCCCTCACAGACTATTATTATATCAAAAAGTTAACCGTAGCTGTTCAGGCGGTTTTACATCGACGACTCTTCAGAAGGGTTGGGTGGGGTGATGGTGGAAGGGAGGGGGTAACAGGGCGACAGACTTCGCCTCATAAAATAAGTTTTATGGCGAATTAGCACCCACGTCCTGGTCGCAAGTGACTCATTCTCAACATTTTTTGGTGTAAAGTTTAAGAAAAAAAAACCGTGGGGTGGGGATGAAAGGAGTGATGTGTTAAGGGACTTGACCAAAGCCGGCCTGGATGCTGGAGCTAATTGATGCTTGTCGCCGTTCCGATTCCCATGGATATGGTTTTGATTGCGACGTGGTCGGTCCGTGAGGTCGTAACTCGTGTCCAATTTCTTCTTTTTTCGACGTGTCCGTCTCCCATATCCGTGCTGGTAAAGGCTAAAAAATCAACCATAAAATTTTTTTATTTCTCGGCAATTTTTTTTTATCCGAGCAATGTTAATGGCTGGACATGTAAATACCTTTTTAATTAGCAAAAAAAAAATTATCTGATAAGTTCATTAATTGTGTTTATGTTCAATATATTCACGCTTCGGAGTTACACTTGAATAACTCTTATTTTTTAAACATACGAAGGCGGGTTGTCTTTTCTTGTAATAGAACTTTAGAATATTATGTAAAATTTAAAAAAAGTAAGCTACTAAGTGAAAAAAAAATTACTTTGCTATGCTAAAAGCTGACACATCTGATCGACATTACATATTACATTCAGCCCAGCAAATAAATTAGAAAAAAATGCACAAAAAGCGTTTTAATAACAAGCTTTTATGTAATAATGCACTAAAAAGAAGAAAATACACATTTTTCTTAAAATAAATAATAAAACACTACTATTTAAATAACTTTTTAAAAAAAGCTTGCAGAATACTAAGTTAGGTCTACCTACTAATTTCAGAACATTTTAATCAAGTCATAAAAAAATAATTAGTCATCCAATTAAGTCAAATTTAATGTCATGTTACACTGTCACAGGTCTAGACCAGGGGTCGGCAACCTTTTGAAGCGGAAGAGCCAAAAGTTACAATTTTCAAAATTTCCCTGGTTTTAAAGAGCCACTAAAATTTTTTTTTATTTCATATATATAATTTTTTTATTAAGATTATTAGTATTTGTGCAAGGAGCTGAAGAGCCGCATCTTGACATCAAAAGAGCCGCATGCGGCTCGCGAGCCGCAGGTTGCCGACCCCTGGTCTAGACACATGTGACCAGTTTCAGAGATATTGATCGGTTAGAAGTGCCCGAAATCTCGCTCTCCCGTTTCGATCTAGGATTAAGACAGAGAAAGCAAGTTTTAAAAAAGCTTCTAATAAAAGCCTGTAATAATGAGATGAGTGTCGACCAAACTAAAGATGTTGGTAAAATAAGAAAGGTGATTCCTTATCATGGACCACATTGTCACTTCATGCACCGTATTCAGATTTATAGGTGTCTTACCGAAAGAAAAAAGTTAATTTTTTTTATTCGTCTAAGACTATGAATAATTCGATTAAAACACATTTTACCAGCAAAATGTTCTTGGAAATTGCTAATTAAGTAAATATTTTTTTTTTGCAAAAACATAATCGTATAGTGAAGCAAATAAAATAAATAAAAAATAAATAAGCAATGTTTCATGTTCGTCATTGAACGACACACTTGTTCCACATTTTAGAAACATTAAGGATGTGGACACTGAACTGGTTTTTATTATACTAAACTTCAAACTAGTCTTACAATTTTTTTATAAACGTATATACAATATATACGAAAGTGTTGTTCATTTCTATACGGGAGAAAGTGGGTTGGGGTGTAGTATATTACAGCTATGTAAATAAAGGCGGGTGATTATCCCAGGAAAAGTTACGACCTGTCAACACCATTGTTCTAGCAGAAGAAAGCCTCTTGTACGTTCGCGTCACAAGATGGCACGATACATATCGTTACTCTAATAAGTCACTCGGCAAGATGGTCATTAGCATACAGTCACCTCGGTACTTAAATTTCCTAATCCTCTTAATTAGCACTTGAATATCTTGTTGAATAATTTAACGTGTTATTGACACGGCAATTAATTTCTCTCCAGGCGTTTTGAATGTCATGTTGTGTTGTCCAGGCGTTTTGAATGTCATGTTGTGTTGTCCAGGCGTTTTGAATGTCATGTCGTGTTGTCCAGGCGTTTTGAATGTCATGTTGTGTTGTCCAGGCGTTTTGAATGTCATGTTGTGTTGTCCAGGCGTTTTGAATGTCATGTTGTGTTGTCCAGGCGTTTTGAATGTCATGTTGTGTTGTCCAGGCGTTTTGAATGTCATGTTGTGTTGTCCAGGCGTTTTGAATGTCATGTTGTGTTGGTCCCCAGGCCTGTAGAACGTGAATTAAAGAGTTGGTTAGTTGTCAAAATGTTAGATTGTCTACAATCTTAAGCAGGGGAAAAACTAGTAACCGCTAGATAATCACGGAGTTCTCTACGCCGCGGTCTGCCTTGCTAATGGGAGTTATAATCTTGAGCCGGTATATCCGTATCACGAAAGTAACTGCTAATAGGGCTTTTAAGTAGGTCACCAACTTCTTATAGCCAGCTAGTATTTTTCAAACCAATGGTGAATCGGTAAAAAAAGAAATAAAAGTTACACTAGTGTTAAGTTATTTAAAATCGTAAAAACTGATAATGACACTCTGAGAATTCACCTAACCCTGGCTAACGAGATTTCAAATTTTAAGTAAGAGAAGCAAAGAGACTTACAAGCCCTATTCTGATTGCTGAACAGCAACTAAATAAATAAATAAATAATATTTCACAACTATTAGAGTACTACTACTTCATTGATCAAGAAGTATCTGGATTCGTGTAAGAACAAGTTCTAAGACAAAAGAAACTGCAAAGATTTTAGAATACGTCGGATATCATCATGTAATTTATTTAATAGTGGTAACAGTAATGGTTTTTTTTCAAACTGGCCGTTATTATTTTAGATGACGTTAATTAAAGTTATAAGAAGTTTAATTTAAATAAATTAATTAAAATAACACAGAGAAGGAATATGAAGCCTTTGTCAAGTAAAATTCTCCTATAAATTAAAAAAGACCACCCTATTGATAGAGTGACAAACTAACCAGATTCTTTCTGGCATCTTTTTGAAGAAACTCTACAGTCCTCCCCCCCCCCCCCATCATCGAACGAAAAATAATGTATTTAGAAAATATATTCTTTTACCAGTATCCACCCCCCCCCCCAGAAAATTTAATCTGCACCCCCCCCCCCCTCACCCTCGATCTAAATAGAATTTATATTTATTCTTTTACCACCAGTGCCTACGACCACACCCCCGAAAAATTTAGCCCCCCTCCCTCGAAAATATCAAGTGCCCCCCCCCCCCCCGCCAGAGAAAAAAGTCTGAAAGAAACACTGAAACTAACCCAGCGAGCCTTTGCCTCTAGTCTTCTCTGACTACACTGCCTCCTATACTGACAGGAGTGTCACAGGATCACCCCGACCACACTCTGCTCTGGTGACCCACATCACTCACTCCCGTTACACACCGCTTGCAGCTCGGTCACACTTTACTACACACTGCGACACCGCTGTGGACATCACAAACCCCCCCCCCCCCCACCCCGCCATTTACACGCTTCAGTGCGCATGGCTGTCTGCGTGCACTATGTGCAATTATGATTATTGTTGTATATCGTCGCGAACAGTTGCGATACTGTTTTACGAGTCTGTCTTGGCGTGAGTGAAATCTCATTTCCTGGAGCCGATGGGGGCTACTCATCTATAATTTGAAAACAGGAAATAAAACATTTATTTCTGTGTGTGTCTTTTTTCTAGTTCTAAATTTGTTTAAATAGAATTATAAACAGTGTTTCTTCCAGACTTTTTTCTCCGGGGGGGGCACTTGAAATCTTCGGGGGGGCGGTAAACTTTCTTCGGGGGGGCGGACACTGTTAAAAGTATATATTTTCTATATAAATTATATAAATTTCATTTCGTTCGGGGGGGGGCGGTAAAAATTTTTCGCCCCCCCGAAGAGATGCCTGGAAGAAACTCTGATTATAAATAGTGCTACACATGTAGCAGTACTAGCCAAATCATAGGACCTATTTCTTCTTCGTTATTAATTGTAATGTTGAACGGGATTTCCTCCAACTCAATTATGTGATGAGTACAGAGTTTCTTCCAAGCATCTCTTCGGGCTACGAACGAAATGGAATTTATATAGAAAATATATACTTTTACCAGTGTCCGCTTCCCCCCTCCCCGGAGAATGTTGACCCCCCCCCCCATCCTGAAAATATCAAGTCCCCCCCCCCCCCCCCCGGAGTAAATAGTCTGGAAGAAACACTGGTTGAGTGTTATGCGCCATATAAGCCATTGACTCCGATTTCAGTCTGCCTTTCCTTCCTGGATTTGCTTTCTTAGCCTTTAACTATCCAAGAACAAACTACAATGGTAATCGTTATTTCATTTTGGAGTTAACTTCCCTATATGAGTTGCTGTCCGGGTTTCGAACTCGAGACTTCGGTTTTTAACCATGAGCTTTACCGACCCGACCTCGCCCACATGATGAATATGACCTGTTGCCAATTCGTTTTACAACTAAAATGAATTTGGTTGTATTAAGCGGGCTATAAAAAAAAACTTTAACCCTAACTTGTGACTTACCTTAATTTTTACTAGACGCTTTACTCAATTCTAAAACACTACTCATTAATTCGATATTGCTTGTAGATAATATCAGTGCATGACGACTTTGTATACCAAACAATGAGCGGCGGGTACCCTTTAAAGTTTAAAGGAAATGTACCCGAATCAGTTAAACTTAGCCAGGACTCCAAGTTCACGTTAACGCTTGAACTTAACCCTAATCTTCATCCAACTCTCAGTATTTCTGGTAGTCGGGCCATTAATGAATAGTCATTACGTTGTCTCGCATATGGAATCAAACTAGATTCATGAAAAGCTGTGACATTCTGGATTATAGTTATAGCAACCACGCGGTGATCTACCCCACCACTTTGACCCCTTAGAAGGAGGGATGCAAAAGGTGAGAATATATATTCACATTAGTACACAGCAAAGATAATTGTAATACGTGCGTTCTTTTGTATTTAAAAATAATTGAAAATGTGATAGTTTAGGTGAGTGCGTCGATTTCTGGGGTTGGTAGTTTATTTAGGAACAGCGCCTTATCTTGCGAATTATGAAATCGAGTGTATTGTTCATTTCCTCTGATACACAAACAAAAGAAAATAAAGAAAGGAAAGAGTTCAACTCCATCATCTGGTTATTAAAAAAGTGAGTAAATGTGTAAAGTCATTGAATGCAAAAAAAGAGGGGGGTGGGGGGAATGTGATACATTTTGATGTAATCTGTCAAATTTAATAAAGTACCAACAAAAATATTCACACACATAAACGAAACATTTTCTTAAAAAATTTCAGCATTCATTAAAAAAAAACACATCAGAAGTCAAGACTTTTGCCGTGTTAAATGCACCTTAAATTAGAAACAAGTGCTTCAATAATCAGTGATCGTTTCCCCGCGGAAACTGCGCTACGCTGTTCTAGCCCCGCACAAAAAAAAAACGTCTGCGACCCTCGCCTCACTTGAAGCCGTATGTTGATTGTTGATGCATCAATGATTAGGTCACCGATTTCACGCCTTTCAAGATCACACATCCTCAAGTTGGTGCGTATTTGAGCGGAATAAGAGACCGCGCTTTTTTCGCTTGAGAAACACAAACCCCTACAAGTTCTTTACAGTATTAACTGCGCCGCTACTTTTTGGTGAGTGATATTCTTATGGCGCTGTAGGCCATACATCTTTTGTTGGGTCAAACATCCCCCAAGCTTCCTGCTGATCTAAGTCTTAGAAACTGATTCCAAAAGCAATGCGGAAGTGCAGTGGATGGGTTTAGAGAATTCATGCGAGCTCAAGTCAAGTCAAACAAAAGACTGACCACAAAGGCGAAGGTCCACGAAACTAGGGCCAACAAACATTATTAATATTAAAATTATTTTTTCGTCGAATAACTCTTAGATCTAAGTACCTTAGCTCGAATGTACTTTTGTCTCCTGACTTGACATCTTTATTGTTGACATGAGGTGACCACATATAAAACAACACATTTAAGGCCTCGAACCCTTTTATTTTCTTCTTTACCATTATACTAAATCTACACCACACCAGCCAAATCTTCAAAGAATTTATTCGTTCGCCTTTTCATTCTTCTATCCAAATAAAAGTATTATTAAAATTAATACAATATAAAGAAATATGAAATCTTCAAAGTCTGAATTCAAATTAATGGGGCAACTATCATGAAAGCAATGAACTTAATGAAAGTGGATTTTAACCAACGGATTTTAAATATTTTGTGCGGAAGCAATATTTTTATGGACTGGAACTTCACAGATTCCACGGTAACCTTAGTTAGTCATGTCGCCTTTCATGGATCAAAGGTCGACCAAGTATTTTACTAAAGTTCGTTAGATTGGAGTTGGAAACAAATAAAATAATATTAAAAAAGATTTGCGTTTTCTGCGTGTAGTGCACTAACCTTTTGATGACTTTGTTGCCTGTGATAGTTACGTGCACGGAAAGTCAAATATCTTTTGTTTCTCGCCTGCATTTTCTGTCGGAAAAGTTTCTTTAATTACCGTCGTCGATGTACGGGTGCCCAAAGATGCAAGGCTGCAGTCATAGAAATACGACTATACGGCGTAGGAGGGAAGGAGAAGGCGGAAAACTTTTGAAGCAATTCTTTAATTATTTCAACTTTGAGGTGATTGTCGAATATTAGCATAGGGGATGTCTATAGTCTCTAGAAGCTTTTGATTCGAGTTTTCTTTTTTTTTGTTTCTTTTTAGTTAGGTAGAACGCAGTAACCCTCATACAGCCACGGGCACTCATAAAAGAGGGAGTCGGGCTTGTATGCAGAAAGCTTCTCACATGAATGGGTTTGTGTTGAAAATTTCGGCGAGCTCTTAAAAAAAAAAAAGACCTAGCTATGTGGGGGTTAAATGGCAATCGGGGGGGGGGGGGGGTGTAATAGAATCAAGAAATAGCTATTTACAACTGTATCCTTTTGAAAGAAATCTTTCAACTCACACCCATTCTCTCGAATTCTCCCTCTAATTCCTTCTCGCTTAATATTTTTTTCACAGTCATCATAGTTATCGTTGATATATTACATTACAAACATTATATATGTAAATGTCGGCTAAAATATATAGGGCCTATGTATATATATATATATATATATATATATATATATATATATATATATATATATATATATATATATATATATATATATATATATATATCCACACACACATATATAGGCAAAGATAGGTTGTATCATTTGAAAAACACGTATGAATGAAACGTGCAATGAATATCTAAAAAAAAACTATTTTCTTGGATTAAAGTCTTAAATGTGTAGGCTTCAATAAACTGCACATATTGGAACCTATTATATTAATTGCTTTGTGAAAAGTCGTTCAATGTATAAAAATAGATCAACATCGTGCGCCGTATTAACATTATTGTTATATTTTATATCCCCCTCTCCATCCCCGTCCTCTCTGTCCCCACCCTCCCCGTCCCCACCCTCTCCGTCCCATTCTCCATGTCCTCACTACCCCTCTCCACTCTCCCCCCCCCCACTCTCCCTGACCTCACTATTCCCCCACTCTCCCCGTCCCCACTCTCTCCTCTCCACTCTCCCTGTCCCCACTCTCCTTGTTCTCACTCTCCCCGTCCCTACTCTCCCTGTCCTCACTATCCCCCTCTCCACTCTCCCCGTCCCCCCTCTCCCTGTCCCCACTCTCCCTGTTCTCACTATCCCCCACTCTCCCTGTCCCCACTCTCCCCGTCCCCACTCTCCCCGTCCCCGTCCCTCTCTCCCTGTCCTCACTCTCCCTGTCCTCACTCCCCCCCGTCCCCTCCCTCCCCGCCCCTCTCCCCGTCCCCACCCTCTCTGTGTTAGTTGTCCGACTCGCTCTAACCCTCACATCTCATTGACTATGAAATATTTATTGTTCGCGAAAAAAAAAAGTTAGATTGTTAGCGGTCATTGTGCGAGGTCTTTGTGCGTGGTCAGCCGGAAAATGTCGCGCACGCTTGGGCAAATAAATTATCGCAATCTCCTAACACGCGATTTGCGAATAGCGATATTGGCCACGACATACATCGTCAACAATGTGGGTTTAACGATCCAAGTGTTGGGGGGTGGGGGATGAATGAAAGCCTATTTATTATTTATTCTATAACACTCGTTAAACGTAAATTTCCGTTTCGTAGATATAACTATTTTTTAATTTATATTTAGGACGAGTTTTGTAGGACGTATGGTCTTCAGTAAAGAGTGCAGGGGCGTAGCTGCATCTCCCTGCGCCCGAGATAAACTATCAATTTTGCGCCCCATGTACTATGCGAGAGACTCACCCGGTGCGGCATTTAATGGTGTCACCCCTCAGAGGCGTAGTGACCCTTCCCGGGGACAAACTTTCAAATTTTCGATTTGCACCCCACTCAAACTTTCGATTTGCACCCCCCCCCCCCTCAAGTTTTTTTTCTATATATTTTGCTTTTTTTCGCCTTGGTGTCACTCCCCTAAATGGTGTCATCGGTGCGATCCGCACCCCCCCCCCCTCGCTACGCCTCTGTATTATTTAGATGTATTAATGCTTCAAATAATACATTATTTCAATTAAATTGTGAGTTTGCTATTTTATATATAATGACATCACTCCCATTCAATAGCAGTTCATTTTGTTAAGTAAATAAAATTGAATACTTTTTTTTAAAATATATCAGTCAACACCTCTCGTATGCTAAAATGTTTCGCGCTTTATTAATTCAGAGCCCGCTGTCGATGAATTGCAGCACATGAAGTGTCAAACCCATATGTTACAATTTGAGCGAAGGATTGTTATTAATAGCTTTGCACATGATTTGCATAGAACTCGTAGATATTTTTTTAATATTATTATTTTTTATTAGGACTAAAAAATTGCCAGAGTACAAAAGTGTTAAATTCGTAATTGTATGCTATCAATGATATTTTAAGTGTTACTACACTTTAATAAAGAAAGCGGGAGTGATCTCGCCTAAACGTTCTCGAATATGCTTATATAACACTCGGGGGGTGGCAACTCGGGATATAGACATGATTTTTTAATCCATATTAAATTACTTAAACTTTTAAAAATAGATTAGTAACCTCGTAGAAAAAAAAAATTGCGCACCAAGTGAACGGCAAACAATATGTTTATAATAGTGCGGAATATTAGTACTTTAAAAATTCATGATTTTTTTTTTTGAGAACTCGGAAATAGCGTAAATTACTACTTCCGGTCAACGGAAATAACTCAAAATTTGACAGAAGGCAGAAGATTTGATCTATCACTTATATCTGAAATTCAGTTTATCTATCTGCAACATTATTCAAGTTATAGGCTTTTGAAAAATTGAAAGTAGTAGCTCTAACGTTACTTAAGTTATTGTGTTCACAGACATACACACATATATACATACACACAGACATATGGACGAAAATTGCAAAAAACTATGTTTTTCCGCTTTTTTTTTTTTTTTTTTTTTTTGCACGATCACAAAACTTCCAGTGTACTGCGTATACGAAAAAGTAAAAACGACAGCTCATGTTTATTTTTATTTTGTACAAACTACTAACATTATGTAATTCGATTTTCGAGGATTTTAAAATGTATTTTAAAAGTGTTTAACTATTACAGTTTGGTTACCCAGGCTATTTATATATATCTATATTTAATTAATTTGATGATGTAAAAAAAAAGCATACTTGTTCGTATCTAGTAGGCGTAGTTAAGCTACTACGGGGCCTATAGCAAAAACACTATTTTAAGACGGTCTGATAAAAGGCCTTATATCGTTTTATTTTATGTTTTTATAATTAGGCCTATACGAAATATTATCAAAGGTATATTTTTTTTTACAACATATAATATTAAAATAGAAAAATTCGAATTTATTTTAGGCTGATGTAATTACGGGCTAGAATAAGGCCACTCAGAAGTTGTTTCTGATTGGTAGAAATATTTATTTTGTCCTGCATAGCAACATGGCGGTCTTCAGCAAACCCTTGTCTATAAATTATACTTGTTATGAATTAGGACACTGCTGGACACCTTATTGTCGCAAAGCTTCAACAGACATCGCAGGACATGTTTTTAAAGAAGCTCTTAAAATATATGGAACGTTGTACTTGGTGAGAACACCCAATTGATTAAAAAAATATTTAAAAAATGGATGTTGTCGATCTCTCCAACCAACAAACCAACCAAGAAGTCCAATCACAATCACAGTAGTTGCACACTGAACAAAAATTAAAAATACTTGATTCTAGATCTAGTCTCGATTCTAGAGAAGAATAAATAAATCTAAAATAGTCTGTATACTAGTCTAGTAGAATTTAAATTTAATACGAACTCTGAAATTGAGAAGCTTAATTAATTGTGACCTCTTGCTCCCTAATTTTAAAAAATAAAAATAAAATTAGGATAGGCCTACTTCACAACAACAGACATCACTACCTTTCTACTTTCTGTGAAAAATCTAAATTAATCTTAAGAAGAATAAGATGTAGAATGTAGATATACTTGCTAAATCTAAATTTTCTCAATTTTTAATTTAAACATGACCACTTCCAATTTACTAATATATTAATTAATATAAATATATTGTATCTGTGTTCATGCATTGCTAATAATTTGTAAGCAAATTTTACTTTAGAGTTGTTTGTCATTAAATATTAAAGGCAGTATCCAGAATGTGTTGTTGTATTAAAAAACCTGTTATGCTATTTCAAATTTACGGCCTGTAGGCCTATTT
The DNA here is from genome assembly GCF_028476545.2 of Physella acuta. Lineage (NCBI taxonomy): Eukaryota > Metazoa > Mollusca > Gastropoda > Physidae > Physella > Physella acuta. Next base: position 90,443 of record NW_026733048.1, on the reverse strand, counting down.
CTATTTATTTAGGTGTCATCCATTTATGAATTCCACAAAAATTTTCAATTTTTGGCCCTATGAGAAAAGCTCTTGCTTTATTTTAAATGTTTCTGTTAATACCAAACAAAAACTGCAAAATTATTAAACACCTGATTTTGTATTTAATGGGTGTGGGGAAATTGCGAGACGCGAAAAGCGAAATGGCGAGGCGGGAAAATGTGAGAAGGGCGCGGAAACGGTCGGTCACGTGATTTTTTTGTCTCGCATTTTACCACAAGCCGATACTTACGCTGGGTGGTGTTGAAATGCGAAGATTTCTGCGAAAAATTTACCGCACCCGATTTTCAGTGGTATTTGGTCCAGACTTCAAAGACGTTTCGTTTACATTGTTAAAACTTCCGATTTTTCCGTCGCTAGACATACTGATGATTTGTCAACTCCCCCCATCTTTTGTGTCGACTTAGAATACCACCTTGTTCGAAACCGACGGAAATACCGCCGACAATAGATCAACTTCTGTCTTTTGTGTGGAACGCCGAGGCCGCCTGATTTACCGTCTTTGAAGATCGCTGTGCCCGGATCCGCTGCCGCCGCAAACATATTTTCTATTGTTGCATAGAAATTTTGTATTATAGCCGCCGCCTACGATTTTTTTCTAGCTTTTTTTTACCATATAAATCTAAGCACAAGGAAATGCCTACATCATTTGGATACAACAAAATAAAGTGACGTCACCGATATTATCAGTTGCTCGTGCTATATCGTAAGCTATGGGCCTACTTCAGATATTTTTAAAACCAAGTTGAACTTATCTGAATTTTTTGGTTTTGGTGGTGGTGTTATTTGGGGTCTTCCATAAATGACCAATGTTAGAAAAAGAATTTTAGACGTTTTTTCGCGTTTTAGAAAACTGTTTTAATACATTGTAATAGGAATTGATTAAAATACTCTATTTTGACCGAAATTGGGAAAATATCGATGTTTTAATAAAACTCAACTGCTGGTGACAACAATGAGCAAGACATTGCCAAAATTACAGAAATGATAAAAAATACAAATTATAAAAAACGGAAAACAGATGTTGAGCGTGCGGATGATGATGATGAGAACATGGGTGCCAGTTTTGTTTGTGGGATGAACGAGGAGGTCAACTGTGATGAGAATGTGAAATGTTGTGAATGTGGATTGGAACAAGAAGCAAAAGAAAAATGTATAAATGGGAGTCTAATGAACTGGGTTGGGTGTACTATGTGTGAAAGATGGTGTCACGAGGTGTGTCTGAGGACCAGTGGCGTAGGCAGGGGGGGGTTAGGGGGGTCATAACCCCCCCATAGACCCCTCGGTATATATAAAAAGTATGAGGGGGGGTGCAAATCGAAAGTTTGAAGGGGGGGGGGGGGTGCAAATCGAAAGTTTGAGGGGGGGGGGGTGCAAATCGAAAGTTTTTCCCCGGGTAAAAATTGGAACCCCCCCCCTTGAGACGATCCTGGCTACGCCACTGCTGAGGACTGTTTCAGAAGATTTTGTTTGTAAATTTTGTTTGTAATTAAAATTACTTAATAAAAAAATAAATTGCACTTTTTAGAATTGTTTATACTTTTACAAATTTTTTTACAAGTACAAAAATCCATAAATAGATGTTGCAAAATATCTCTCCTGTTGACAAGATTATACCAATTCACAATGACACAGCTCACGTTTGTATAAACATGAGCGGGCTAGATTTTTAAATTAATGCCGACTGAGACAGGATTTTCCTCACGCTAACAAGAGCGGGCGATGACAGTAGCACAGCAACGATGTTAGGATTTTTAAATAGATAGATCTAGATATAGATCTATCTATATTCTTAGTATCTAGATAAAAAATAACAACATACAATACTCGTGTTAAATGGTATGGTTAAATGCTTGTTTATTTTTTTAAATATTTAAAAAAATAATTGAAATAAATAAAGATGGAAAAAAAAGGAAAAAACTTTTTTCGCAAAAAGTGTCTCGCTATTTACCCTTAATTCCGCAGGTATGTCTCGCATTACCTTCTCGCATTTTCCCGCCTCGCCATTTCGCTTTTCGCGTCTCGCAATTTCCCCACACCCGTATTTAATAGTATTTTTCAGACTAAAATTATTAACAATATTTTTCTTTTTAAATTGAAAATGCTATGAACAGAAAATTTTAATAATCCCCGCCCCTTTCGTTGAAGTCGCAATGACCGTGAGCCCTACACACCTGATCAAGCGAGCACATTATACACATGCTGTTATTTAAATATTTAATTGTAACGTGGTTATTTTGAGTTTTTTTACTTAAAATATCTAGATCTGCGTCGTCTTAGGCTTTGACAGAATTTAATGATTTAGACTATGATTCTTTGGCAGATGAGGCTCGTTAGCTGGGGACAGCCACTAGGAGAGACAACTCCAAAATTTAACAACTGCTGTCTTGTAGCTTGTTCTTGGTTGGACAAAGGCTATGGAAGCAAATCCAAAAAGAAAAGCAGGCTGAAATCGGAGTCAATGGCCTCAATGGCGCATAACCAGTTGACACTTTACACTTAATTGTGTTGGAGGCGTGGTCGAGTCTGCAAAAAGCTCATGGTTTATAACTTCGAACAAAGTCTCGAGTTCAAACCCACTGGCAGATAAATCTCGATCCCCTTCAACACTAATAATTAAGAATGAAGAAGAAGAAGAACACTATGATTTAGCAACACAATCGGAGTCTAGAACTAATTGTTTTTAATCTTAAGCTTTAATTATGATTGTTTGAAATGTTTAAAAAAAAATTGAAATACAGTGAAATCTTTTAGATAATTGCTGCGGTCACTACCCCCCCCCCCCCCCCCTTTCCTGGTTGCAAAATATAACAAAATCTCCCTCTTTTTTTCTTGGGCGGGCGGTATAAAGTTAATTTCTGATACATTTATTCACCAGTTTTGCTGGAGAACTGCCAATTTAATGTATAACCTGCATTTTATGTGCAGTTTTTTTATTTTTTGTTGTTAATAAATTAATATGTGGATGACCACATTGACGTGTGGATGTCACATATGAATGACCCATTGTTACCCTGGTTTGAATCACATTATAGAAGAAGGAAATAGTCGAAAAACTAAATTGATTCTTAAGAAAATATATTGGCTCTGTATGGACAATGTTTTCATTTAGATCAGTTAGCTCCTATATGAGTATAATGCACTTGCTTATACCTGTGCCTCGCTACGGTGTGGATATGGATAATGGGGCAGATATTCCTTCAGCGCACCGCACTGCATTTAGGTGGCGGTAGCTATTTGTCTGAATATGGATATTCACGAAAATTAAACTATGCTAAAAAAATAAATAAGCCAACGCTCTCACGGACGTCCACCCAGATTTCCCTTCTCCACCAGACCCGAGGCATAATCTCAACAGCCGCCGAACAACACGTTTCCCTGGACGTCAGCACCCAGGGTCCCCATGCGTGACCGCACTCTCCCAGCTCTATGGGTAAAGACAAAGTGCCTATACCCATGACTCACTGATGGAAGTGCATAAAAGTCCGACATGACACTGGACGCTTGTATTATAGATTATATGAGTGACTTCTAAAAAGATATTTATAATCCTTAAGACTAGTTTAGAGATTTTTGTTTTTTGATCACTAATATCAGAAATAATGAACTCAATTTTCATGTTAAAATATATTTTGTTCTTTTTCCAGGTGGCTGGTTTATTCAAAAGGAGAGGATTAGACTATTATATTAAAAAATTGATTCCTGAAACTTTGAGATCATCCATCTTCCTTACAATCAATGGAACCTTGTTCATCACAATGTTTTGTGTGTGGAGGTGGGTAAACAGTTTTATTTTCTAGTAAAGTTATTTTAAAATGTATATGTCACTGAATACAATTAAATAGTGTGTTTATTTAGTTTTCATTTATTTAAATCATTATTCATAATTTTATAACTCATTTTTGTCTCGGATATTGAATAAGTAGGAAGTCATTACCCATGGATTTAGGTTAAACATCATTTCTTAACAACTGTTCAATTATTTAAATTAAATTTGGCAACTGAGCTTTATAATTATTACATGATAGTTAGACAGTGAAGCAAACTTAATTTTATATTTCTAGCTCAGCAAAAAAGCAAAAATGATTAGTCCTACTAATGCCACAATGATCATATATGAAACATTGAAAGTAGGACCACTCGTTAGGATTTCAAATTCTCCTTGTTCATGCTTCAAAAGTCAGTTTATAACTGTGGTCTAAAAAATAATGTTTGTCATCAGTCGTCAAAGAAAACAGCTTGAAGGTTGATTTTTTTTTGGGCACTTTTGAACCTTAAGTGACCACGTGAGCAGACATTGATTGCTAAATATACTCATGGGGCTCTGGTAGGGTTTTAAGTAATATATATTCAATTTTCCATTTAGATTCTTAGTAAACTAATAATTATTAAAGTTTGATAACGATTTTTAATAATCTTACATTAGATCCTATAAAAAGGATTGTAATTGTACATCTGAAACTGAATTTTTTTTAATAAGTTTTAACATTGCTCAGCTTATAGAATCAACCTTCTGTGGTGTGGCATGTATCTGTTTTTGGTGAGAAAAGGTAGTCATCATTTCTCAACTACAAGATATGAGATAAGATGATGCTGAACTAACATTAGACATAAGTGACAAAATGATGTACTTTGGTACTAAAATTTACATGTTAGGTTGTATGGCAATCTTGTTAAATAAATGAACACTTGAAATAGATCATTGAAAAAGCAGCATTTATATGTCAGATGAGTCGCAGGTACCAGCTACTGACTTAGGACTCTGGTTGAATTTAAGGTTTTTTAGTAATATTTATTTTGCTTACAGTTTTAGAAATGTATGGATATGGCTAATCAAACTGTATAAAAATGTTTGATATAATTTATCTTGTTTTTTAGTGATTTCACAGCAGTAGCAGTCAACCCTCTGCCTGGCTGACCTCAGCATCAGGTGTTATAATCTAAAACCTTCTCATTACCTTTTCAGGCACCTGGTGGGTTTTTACCTGTTTTACAATGTTTTCTTCTGTGGGGTACCTGCATGCATCCTCTCTATTTCCATAGAGCAAAAGTGCAGGTAGCAGTATAGAATGAGAGGTTTTTTTTCTCTCGCACTGTTGTTTCTGCATTGGTCACCTTGACTACCATTATATTTTGTTGGCAGTTGTGTGAAATTTGAAAAATCTTTTTTTTTTGTTCTCATTCCTTTAAGTTTTTGGTTCAAGTTTAGAAATTAAAAAAAAAAAATTATTTACTGTAACAGTACACTTAAAATAAAAAAATACAAATATACTGAACTATTTAGAGTTTTAAAAACTGCAGTATCTACCTACCAAAAACCTAAAGGTTTGAAATTTATAACTGATTTTATATTGAAGGTATGAGGAGAAAAATACATGTATATTTCCTATAGAAAAATACTACACATGCTTACTAGTGTTTTTTGTATTTATGATAATTTTTTTTTTTTGTATTTATGTGTGCCCATTAACACAATTTTAGATGAGGTTTGAAAACAAATACTGCTCGTTTGCTTTGTTCTCGCAAATTAGAAACTACCACTCTTCTTAAGAGCAATATTGATCATAGCTATGTGCTGCTCCTTATAGTCTTTCACTGTATAGTTCAATGAAAAAGTTTGCCATCGCTGGGATACTTTTTTTTGTATTCTTTAGTAGTGAAATTTAAATAAAAATTATCTTAATGTAGCATCTATATCAATTTTAAAATTTAAACAAGCTTGCATACACTGTTTGAGAGCTCAACTTTCAGATAAAAAATTTCTTGATTTAAAAACAGATATTTTTAAAGATAAACTTTCTGTAAAGTGATGAGATTTGTTCCTGTAATCTACTTAATTTGTTTTAAAACAGAAATTTAAAGATGTCTTCATAGGTCTGCAAAAATAAATTTGTCAGTCTGTTGTAATAGAAACAAAAGAAACACACTGTAGTGGTTTAAAAACATGCCATTAGGTAAAAAAAATAAAGATCCAGACACAACTTTTGACTTGAAATTACAGGAAGCTTAAAGTTTTTCAAATGCTTTTGGTTTAGCAGTTACAACTTGTAAGATGAGGGCCCTGCCGTAACCATGGTGATTGACAATTGTCACCAGCACCTTTATATGGCACATCTTGTGCACCATTGTTAGGTCCTTAGCCCATGTTGAAAGACATTAGCATCTTTGTTTTTTTTTCTCCTCCTGATGGCAGGACTATGCTTGGCTGTATGTTTCTCCTCACCACCTCCTTTATACCAGCTTATATTGCGGCTTTTACTGCTGTCATGGTTGAGAGAAAATCAAGGTATGAATTATTTCAAATATCGTTGGCTTAAAGGTTAGCTTACTCGACGTAAATAAAGGAAATTTTAAAAAGCTGGCATGCTAAATAGGCAGAAATATTCTTTTTAATTAAATATCTTTTTGTTTTAAAGTCAAATTAATATTGTAAAATGTAGAGCTTTCTGTTTTGTTTTAATTTGTTGAAAAGAAGCTCAGAAATTTAAAAAAAAATTTTTTGCATGGTGTAGACAGCAGAAATATTAAAGTTTATTTTTGTTCAAGACAAGTTTTCATTTTAAATAACGGTTAAAAATGTTTGGAATTTAACTTTTTCTGATAAATGTTGAACATTTTTGACATAGTAAGAGCTGGTGTTAAGAACTGTATGTTGTCTGTCAGTAACTAACGTATGTGCATGTTATCTGTCTAGAAGGCTCACAGTGGATTGAGTGAGTTTCTTTTAGTGCTAGAATTGAATAGATAGAAACTAACTAGTCATATTTTTTGTATACTATAATCTTAATTCAGATTTTCAGAAGGAAAAAAAAAACACTGGCAAAAAAAAAAAAATTTGTTGATAGTCTTTAACAAATAGTGTTTTATAAACAAAAATATTCTAATTTATTTTGCATTTTTTAAAATATATTTTAAAAAAAATCTTTCTAATCTTTTTCAAGTTTATCATGTTTTCTTTAATATATAACTTTAAAATTATATTACTTTAAAAAATATTCTCTAGCCACAAGCTACTATATATTTGCTTTATTAATATATTTTTTATTGATCTGGCTTTGCATGTTTCTAGAGTTGTACCTTCACTTTTAACTATTTGTGTGGCATGCAGTGTTGCTTTAGGTTTTTTTTTTAATTAAAATTAATTAAAAGTTTAGTATAGGCCTACTTATTTATTTATTTATTTATACATTTTGAAATTAGGTACCCTTTAAGTAAAGTATTTAGATTTTTATATTAGATGGACGTATTTAAAATAGATATTTAAAAATGTTATGAATCTAAGAAAATTATTTAAAAAAAATATTGTTTACAAGAGTACAAGTGTTATTACCCATAAGTTCTTATTGAACATTGAGCCACATGGTGGGGTGGGGGTGTGTGCACATGCAGTGTGGTTTGTTTTTATTGTTTATTGAATGTGTCTTAACTTGTACAGACAAAGCGAGATTGTAGCTGTTAGTACATCTTAATCAATAACTAGTTAATGTTTACGGGGGCGTGTTGAAACATGGGTAGAGAGGCTAGTAATGCTGAGGCTATTGTATGTGATGAACGAGGTAATGAAGTATGGGCATGGTTTGAATTTGATGTTACATTTTAGGCATCTTGATTGTAGCCATTTGGTTGGTAGTTTTCTCAGATTTGGTCGTGTGGACTTTTTTGTTTTTATTTGCTTGTGAGGGATGAAATATTTTATTGTTATGTTAAGTAGGTTACATTTTTTTAAAAATGTACTCGGTCTACACATTACCAGCTTTCAAATCATACAATCAAATGTATACAATGTTTCATCTGATGATGGGAAAAACGATGTGTACAACGTGTATTGAGTGTCCGCGGTGTTCTTATATACGTATTTATGTTTTTAAAAAAAATGACTGCCGGTAAGTTTTAAAACTACGCAAACGCACAGCTTAGAATGAGCGTTGTAAACATAGTCGACGATCTGTAAAGTGATGTAATCTGGACATGGAATTAAAAGAAAAGTTTTATGTTGAGCTGAAAGCTTGACAACAACAGACCTTTGGCTAAAAATTGTTTCGTTACCTAAGTCAACTATCTCACTCAGGGGTTGTGAGAGCATTGGTATGGCAGAGGCGTAGCCAGGAAAAGGATGTAGGGGGTGGGGGTGGGGTGGTTACACTTCGGGCCCCACATTTTTTCTACTATATATCGGAATGTTCCAACACAATGTTGTAGCCATCCCCTGTATTAGTGCAATTATAAGAGGCGACTCTAGGAGTTCGCCTAGTCCCATGTTCGTATGTCTCTTGACATACTTTTAATACGGTGGCTTTGATAAATGTGCCTGACGAAAATACCAAACCTCGTATTTGTGTAAACTACGGTTTTTGTATAAGCTACGGTTTTTGTGTAATACGGTTGAACTCAAATCAAGAACAATTTTTTTTTTAAAGCGAGCACAGTCAGTACACATGAATATTTTCTGCTCATCCAATTTACCGTGATAATTAAATCTTGTTATCAAATTAAAGGTGAACAAATTGAGTTTTAAAACAATAATGAAGTTTAAAATTCTACGCATTCTATTCTACTTGGACTCGAAGTAGAAAGGAATGCATACACGACCCTGATTAGCTCATATGCACGTTTTATTAGAATGTTAGCGCTCTATCATCTTGACAGTGGTAGAAATGCCCTTGAGTTTTATTTCGTAATGCAAGGTATTTTGTTAAAGTGCTCTGTGTAATGCGGAGAAAGTGCATCCTCGTTATTTTTTTGGTTTAGCTGGAGGAGGGGTGGTTTGGTTCGTTTTGTTTTCCTATTTGTCTTTCTATTTGTCTTTACGTTTATCTTTGTTGTTTTTAAGAGTTTGTTTGGAATATCGTATAACCTTTGTAAACTATATTTGAAATAGTGTTTTTTTATAATTATATCTGAGTAGAATTTCTACCTACCTGTATGCATGTCTGTTTGTCTGCCTGCTTGCTTGATTACAGGTTTAAATCCGTATCAGTTTGTTTGGTCCTTGTGCTCATCAGTGTGTATGCTTGTGTGTGAGTGTCTATGTGTGTGTGTGTGTATGCTTGTGTGTGAGTGTATATGCTTGCGAGAGTCTGCTTGTGTGTGAGTGTGTATGCTTGTGTGTGAGTGTTCATGCACCGGCAAACACGACCTACTCACCCACGGTATAGCGGGACCGTGCTGATTTATTGACTTAGTGTCGTGTGAGCAACACGTGTTGGGCCCTAGGGCCTGTTTAACTGGATAAACAGAACCTGCCTCGACCAAAGTTCACGGCGAGGCAGGTTAATGTTACTCACAGCACACGCTAACAATGTGCAGGTTTCAGCAACATGCCCCTCGACCCCTTCCCCCCCCTGCCCGGTCACCAAACACTAAATGAAAAAAAAATATAGAATAGCATAAAATCGTGCCACCATAGTTAATTAATTAGCCGCCCCACCCCTCTCGTTTATGCGATGACTGTCCCTGACTTGTGCATAGCACCGGTGCCCTCTCTGTACTTGCACCTAAACCTTTGTTTAGTGTATATGGCTACTTTTGTGTGCTAAATCTGTGTTTATAAAAACAACCCGTTTGAGGAAAGGGGAATAACTCTGAAGGGATCGTGCACTTATTACCCAACACCCACGGGGGTTGGCGGGTGTAGGTTTTCTTATTTTCGCACACAAAAAAATTAAAAATATTCGTCGAACTGGATGAATACATATACGAAACTATCGCAGACCATTTTTATTTGAACACGGTATAAGGCTTTGCCGTAGTTAAAGAACAGTAAATGTCTAACCCTTTCTAAGTGTAAATGTCTAACCCTTCCCCCAGTGTAAATGTCTAACCCTTCCCCCAGTGTAAATGTCTAACCCTTCCCCCAGTATAAATGTCTAACCCCTTACCAGCTAATCGTTTCGGGCATGGCGATATTGGAACAATTTCCGCCATGTTTGTAAAAGTTCCTTTTGGAACCTGCATTCTTGTACTGAAAGCCTCAGCAATAACTTGGCTTTATTGGCGAGACAGCGGTAGAAACGTTGCGTTTTGATGTATTTAGACCCAAAAGCTTATACCACAAGACTGATAGCAGTTGGTCTATATAGGGCTACAAGGTTATAAATGACCACTATAGGGTTATAAAGCATTTATAAAACCAACAACAATGTATAAAGTTTCAGAAATTGATGGGGGGGGGGGGGGGGGATATGCGAGGACGGACTACGCTTAAAGTACCTTTTTTTAAATTTTTTTATTCGGATTGGAGGCGTTGGATGTGGGGGCAGTGCTCCTGTGCGGAATGCCTTAAAGAAACACTGCATCTATACTATACAGTATACGGCACTTAAAGTGTACCCTGTCTGTTTTCAAGTATTGTTTCTAATGTGTTGCTAAACTAATATCCATCCGACCTCAACTTCACCCCGGCTTCCGTGTCAGGTACCCATTTGAGCTGTGTGGACTCAGGGACACCCTAGTGACACGAACAGTAAACCTCGGGCCATTTCTTTTTTTTTTTATGTTTAGAAATTCATGGTGAGTAAACCAACGAAGTATTGTAGATGGGGCGTGGGCCACCCTGTACACGTCACTGTCTGCACCTCCAGGATCCGCCTCTGTTGTCTCCTCACTCTGACATCTCACCACAGATCACACACACACCTTTCTTTTGTTACCCCCAACTCCGAAATCCTCAAATTTATCTGGCGAGGACAACACAAAAAATGTATACTGGTCAATGAAAACCACATGTCGCACTCACTCCCTAGGATATGTTGAAACACAACCAACAAGCGAAAAGGTCGACGCGGGTCAAAGTTTGCACCCAATTGCATCACTGGCCTGCCTCCCTCCCCGCTTGGCAGCGCCCCCCCCCCCCCTCCCCGCTAGGCAGCGCCCCCCGACACGAATTTGGTAACTTTGACTCAAAACACCAGTGACATTTGGGCTGTTACCAGCCGGGCGCTTCTCTAAGTTGAAGCAAGTGGCGCGCTTAAGAGATACATTTCGTCTGTACCGGGTGCTCGGGGGGTAGGGAAGGAAGGCCGACGCCACGGGCGCATGTGTTGTGTTTAGCAGCGGTGGGAGAGACGGTGGCGCCATCTTTATATTGGGGAAATATGTGGAAGTTGTGGAGTGCTTGGTGGTGTTGTGTCAAGTTTGGAGAATTAGGCTGGCGAAGTTTAGGCGATACTAGGAGGGGTGGCTTTGAATAATGGTATTTCAGCTCATATATATATACATATATACATATATATATATATATATATATATATATATATATATATATATATATATATATATAGGCCTATATATATATATATATATATATATATATATATATATATGACGAATAGAAAAAATGGCCGAGAGTAATGCATCCTATCGTAATTTAACTCCGCCAATGTTGAAACTTGGTGGCTATGTTTTTAAAGTTAACACAAAAGGACATAGATTTACTTTTGGATGTTTTTAACAAAATGAATTCAACATTTTGTTACCAAGTTTGTGGGCTCAGTCGTGTTCACGAGCGAGGATCTCATAGCTAGAAAATCCACGACGTAATTTATCTCAGCGTGGTTAGCATAAATAAGGAAGGAGAAATCTTTTTTGAAAAAGCAACTAAAAGCTAAGAAGTCAGGCCCACTTGAAGGTACCATTGAGAGCGTAGATCCGCACTCGTCCTCAAGCAGAGCCAGCAGATCTCCAGCAAATGGGAGATGGCATCAGTCAGGATCAATTCACTCTGGTATGCTAAGGTGGCGCGCTCTTCAAAGTGGTTTTTTTTTTACAGTTTTGATGGCGGGTAGATGTCGCGGTCTCTAGTCTGCGTAATCTTTTTCTGTTGGCGTTGGCGTCCTGTTGTAGTGTTGAGGACGATTGGCCGTCCTGTTGTGGTGCTGAGGACGACTGGCCGTCCTGTAGAGGACTACTGGCGTTGGCCGTCCTGTTGAGGACTACTGTCATTTGCCGTCCTGTTAAGGACTTCTAACCTTCCTGTTGAAGGCTACGAGCGTTGGCCATCATGTTGAGGAGTACTGGTTTTTGTCGTTGTGTTGACCACTGGCTTTGGCCGTCCTATTGAAGGCTATTGGCGTTATCCGCCCTGTTGGAGACTACTAACGACTGACCTGTTAAGAACCTCTGACGTTCTTGTGACGGCTTCTCTCTACCTTGGTCTGGTATCTGCTTCCTTCTATTGGCCCCGTGAATCACTACTGGTCAGACCTGGTGTGGGCTCGTGTATAGATGGGCGGGGGCAATAGACTGATGTTAAGTTTGTACCTTATGCCGGATGGCTTTTATGTGAGAGTTGCCGGTCTTGTAATAGGAAAATGTCGAGGTGAATTAGCCAAGGTGCCAGTACTGCTGGGATAAAGTGTGGGGGTACGGGGAGCTCGACTTGCATCGGTGGTCACGTTTCTTTACACTATATTACTTGGCGCGATCCGGCAAAGTTATGCTTGTAAAGAAATGTTTGTCTTCCTTGGGTGCCTTAAATTAGACGTAGGACAAGGAGGCAGAGCGCATGACTAGTTAACCGAATGCCTCGTGTTTTGATCTCGTTCACGAGTCTGTTGGAAGTCCTTGAGTACATCCAGCTGTAATTTGTACCTGACTTACGCTCGGGAAAGTAAAGGCGGCTTTGAGATCTTCTTTTTTTGAAGATACGCTTGACTCGTCACAGTTTCCAACACCTGTATATTGTTAATTAACCATCAATCAAACCCCAATCATTTTCATGCATATCTGCCCGTTCTCACTATTACGGCACTAAGTATACCCTGTCATCAGTAGTTTACTGTAGGCCTATGTGTAGCTGTAACAGACAGTATTTGGTGAATTGTATTTGGAGTGAAACGTGTGTGATAGTTGAATACCTGGCCATCGGAAGTGAATGCGTGAGCGATCAATCACTGTATTTTGCATGCTTTTTGGAGATGGCTCACTAACTGAAGAGAGTGAAAATACGGCTAGTTCTATGTATAATTGGGGTAAATATATTGTTCAAAAGGCCGCCATGATGAATGCAAGTGGAAGCTAAGTGTTAGAACTTGAAATATATACAGTATTATTCCTGTGATTTTATATTGTGTATTCACGCACTTTAAGTATAAGTGGCTATATCAAACGGTGGATGTTTGATTACTGAAATGAACTGTATTCTTTTTGGATGTTACAATGGTAAATAAAGTTGTAAAATGACCAGCAGTTTATCGTCTATCTTTGAAGAAAGACGAACTCAAATTCACATCTAGTTGTCGCAACAACAACAGAGTGTTACAGTAGCCGATTTATTTAAGCGGGACTTGTAACTTAGTGTTACCAGGGGTGATAGTGTGGACTGGAGCCAATTAGAAGTCCTAGAGTCCACTCATTACTGCGGGATATTGAACACCGAGTTTAGTGAGTTATGATAACGTGGTCTTGGTTAATAAATTAGCTCTACCTTATCCGTCTGTGTAGCATTCAGTCTAAAAGTGTGCTTTACGATTTATTCTGAAAAGTTTACTTTAAAAATCAAATGTTATAAAATGTGTTTTATCAGTATTTCATATTTTTAAACCAAAAAAAAGTTATTCGCGACAATTTTTAGTTACACGTGAATGCTGGTATTTCCAGTTTTTGTTTCTTTTAAGTAGGCCTGCAGCAATAATAATGTACAATTTGATGTCGTGCCGCTAGCAATGTAACTTGTAAGTTAGCACAATAGTCGTGTTCAATAACGCGATGTCAAACTGTATAGATACTTGAGAGATGGGTTGGAAGGTTAAAAAAACATAATGATTCCGCTGACAATGACTTGTGCATTGATTTATAGCGAATTAAATTCGGACTATTTTCGTCCTTTGTCTTCTGCTCTTTGTGTCGTGTGACGTCTGGCGACATGGCATTTCGTGGGGATTGATTCCGTACGGTCGTTCTACACGCTGATGGTGTTTTTATATACAGCGTGCAGACATTGTTCATACGTTGTTACACCATCTGGTGTAATTTGTTGTCGAATAATGAGCAGTGTTATAACATTGTGTGTGTGTGTGGGGGGGGGGGGGGGGTGGAGAAGGGGGTGCGCTCCAAATCTGAATGATTTTTTCCCCAAATAGCCCACGTTTAAGGTATAATGTAGGCTAGTAGCATCGTGGTGCCCAGTTAAACATAACACTTGTTATTTGTCTATGTTATGATATATAAGTAAGAAAAAACAATTCTTAGTAAAAATATAAACAAATTTTAAAATCTCAAAAAATTTAAAATGTATGTTTTTAAAACATTATTGCTAGTTATTCCTTTTTCTAGAGAAATCATTACTAAGTAAAAGCCGTAGAATTTAGAAACGACAATTTTAATATTTTAAATATCAATATATTTTTTCTTCTTTCTTCTAACAGAAGGGGTCCTCTGGCCGTGTACTTGACTAACTTGGTAAGTCCCACCTTTTTATTTTTAAATTTATTGTTGCCTTTTACCTTTCTTTGTGTTCTTACAGCTCGTTCATCGTCAGTTTGTTTCTACTCGTTGTCTTCTTCACCACAAATGTCGTATACTACAAGAGCAAGCATTCTTAGAAATATGTTATCAAAAGCTATTTCAATTCGATAGTATGATCTCGGTCAATAATCAACTATTTTAATGGATGGTGTGTAATGCAGTTATTGCAAACCTTTACCATTTGAACATGCTGTGTGGTGTATTGTATGGATTACTTTGACATATTATAATTTTAAACCGTTTATCTGACTTTATTGTACCCTCGTTGATTTGTAATTATGTTATAACCATTCAAATTAAACATAATGTTAATCCTACTTTAGTGTCTAGGAATAGCCTAATACGAGTTTTAATGAAGTTTTTTTTTAACGTTTATCTGGCTATACTGTACATCAATTAATTTGTAATTAAAAGTAATTTTTTATGATAAAACGTTAGGTATGCCGAGATTAGAAAAGCTTTACTAAATCATAATAGGCTGATAGTGTGTTATTTTTTTTTTAGATGTGAGAGGTTAGTTATTTGTGTCCCTTTGGTGAATTTTATGTCTCTTATCCCGGCCATTCCTTCATCTTGTGTTTTTGTGTTTCTTTGCTTGCCCCCCTCCCCCCCCCCCTACTTCCCCCTCCCCATGAACACCTGAGAGTATCTTAACACCCCCACGTCTGTTGTCTCGGCCTGTGGACTGACCGACAGGTCTGTAGAGGAGAGAGAGATAAAAAGATGGTTACATTCTTTTAGCCGGAGAAAACAACACCAGGGGAAAAATGTCAACAATGTGCTTGGGAATGGTGTGAAAAAATGTCGTCACAGGTGTCAGTGGTATGACGTGATTGTGTCGTGGTGGCTGGCAGGTCGGGGGTCAATATGTGACACATTGGGGTAACAGGTTCTTGTGGCTATTGGTCTACAGACATTTGGTCTACAGATATTTGGTCTACAGACATTTGGTCTACAGACATTTGGTCTACAGACATTTGGTCTACAGACATTTGGTCTACAGACATTTGGTCTACAGACATTTGGTCTACAGACATTTGGTCTACAGACATTTGGTCTACAGACATTTGGTCTACAGACATTTGGTCTACAGACATTTGGTCTACAGATATTTGGTCTACAGACATTTGGTCTACAGACATTTGGTCTACAGACATTTGGTCTACAGACATTTGGTCTACAGACATTTGGTCTACAGACATTTGGTCTACAGACATTTGGTCTACAGACATTTGGTCTACATACATTTGGTCTACAGACGTTTGGTCTACCGACGTTTGGTCTACAGACATTTGGTCTACAGACATTTGGTCTACAGACATTTGGTCTACAGACATTTGGTCTACAGACATTTGGTCTACAGACATTTGGTCTACAGACATTTGGTCTACAGACATTTGGTCTACAGACATTTGGTCTACAGACATTTGGTCTACAGACATTTGGTCTACAGACATTTGGTCTACAGACGTTTGGTCTACAGACATTTGGTCTACAGACATTTGGTCTACAGACATTTGGTCTACAGACATTTGGTCTACAGACATTTGGTCTACAGACATTTGGTCTACAGACATTTGGTCTACAGACATTTGGTCTACAGACATTTGGTCTACAGACATTTGGTCTACAGACATTTGGTCTACAGACATTTGGTCTGCAGACATTTGGTCTGCAGACATTTGGTCTGCAGACATTTGGTCTACAGACATTTGGTCTACAGACATTTGGTCTACAGACATTTGGTCTACAGACATTTGGTCTACAGACATTTGGTCTACAGACGTTTGGTCTACAGACGTTTGGTCTACAGACGTTTGGTCTACAGACGTTTGGTCTACAGAAGTTTGGTTTACAGACGTTTGGTCTACAGACGTTTGGTCTACAGACGTTTGGTCTACAGACGTTTGGTCTACAGACGTTTGGTCTACAGACATTTGGTCTACAGACGTTTGGTCTACAGACGTTTGGTCTACAGACGTTTGGTCTACAGACGTTTGGTCTACAGACGTTTGGTCTACAGACGTTTGGTCTACAGACGTTTGGTCTACAGACGTTTGGTCTACAGACGTTTGGTCTACAGACATTTGGTCTACAAACATTTGGTCTACAGACGTTTGGTCTACAGACATTTGGTCTACAGACGTTTGGTCTACAGACGTTTGGTCTACAGACGTTTGGTCTACAGACGTTTGGTCTACAGACGTTTGGTCTACAGACGTTTGGTCTACAGACGTTTGGTCTACAGACGTTTGGTCTACAGACGTTTGGTCTACAGACATTTGGTCTACAAACATTTGGTCTACAGACGTTTGGTCTACAGACGTTTGGTCTACAGACATTTGGTCTACAGACGTTTGGTCTACATACGTTTGGTCTCCCAACATGGTGGAGAGACAACTCCAAAATCAAACAACTGCTGCCTTGTAGTTTGTTCTTGGTTGGACAAAGGCTATGGAATCAAATCCAAAAAGAAAAGCAGGCTGAAATCGGAGTCAATGGCCTCAATGGCGCATAACCAGTTGACACGTATACTTAATTGTGTTGGAGGGGATCCCTCCCAACACTAAAAGTAAGAACGAATAAGAAGAAGGTGGACGAGAAATTTACAAACGATTTGTGAATGACCCATGAAAAAGATAACCCTTTATGCAGATTCTTATTAGATTTGCTTATGGCGTTATTTGTTGGCATGTAACCTATGTAGGCACGGTGATGTAACTATTGTACAAGAATCTACCTGTAGATTTGATGCATATTTACACTCACATGAAAGGTGTATGTACATTGGTTTCATGTTCCTGTATTTTTTAAATATTATTTGCCCAGATCCATTAAAACAAACTATTTTTATTTAAAAATGCATCGTTTGAATTATATGAAGGGAAGCCACCGCTATCAGGGGAGGCTACCGATAAAACATCATGCAATATTTGTGTGTAAACGTGCATGTCGATCACAGTCCCACGGGTCGCGGTGATATTTAGTTGTCTACCCTGCTGTTTATTTGTGTGTGCTCAGTGCCATGTAAACAAGCCAGGGCGTTGTTGATCCACGTGATCGGTGACATGACGCGTCTGTATACAGAGTGGCAGGGCCGGGGAATGATAAACTCATGGTCTGATTGACGTACGGGGTATATGCGTCGTCTCCCCTTAATTCTAGATGGACGTATCTTAGATTTTAGCTATATAGCTGTAAGTCTAAATGGTTGACATTCGAATCATACCACGGACCTCGATGTGCATTTCGCATTTGTTTCCTTTCGAACCTGACGGTTCATGGGGCAAGTGAAGTAGAGTTCCCCTGCTTCTGTGACCTCGGCATATGAAGAGATTGTGTGGTTAGCACTAAGCCCGGCCGCCTTTACTTTCCCTAACGTGAATTAGGTACCCTTCAGAGCTGGTTGGGCTCGGGGAAACTCTACGGAGTTAAACCCGTATTCAAACTCATGACTTTCGGGTTAGTAGTCGTATGTTCTACCATTCGACCACGCCGTCCCATGCCTGATATGGTAACCATGGAATCAGCAGTCGTTGACAGCTATTTGTTCCCTTGTAAATCAAAACCAAGTTGTTGTTTTTTTCAACAGTTGTGTGTAAAAGGAAGATCACACATCTTTTAATGCTATTTATGTGTATTGTAAGTCTATCAACCAAAATTTCTTGTGAGACATCGCATTACATGTCAGAACACACGCCGTCAAAGCCGTCAGATTATAGTTTAAAAGTTTGTCGTATGTCACCCATCGTTATATAGAGTTATATATCACATCTATTTAAACAATAAGTGGGATATTAATTATGAATAAATCATCACCGAGCTAATGATGTAATTAGGCATGCATGCTAGGAGAATTTAACACCACTGTCATACTGTTAGACTATGTCACAACTTTCAGAGATTTAGACTCGTCATGTCATCAGCAGTTTAGACATTGACACCATAGCCGCAGCTTTAGACTGACACCACAGCTTTAGACTGACACCACAGCTACACCACAGCTTTAGACTGACACCACAGCTACACCACAGCTTTAGACTGACACCACAGCTTTAGACTGACACCACAGCTACACCACAGCTTTAGACTGACACCACAGCTACACCACAGCTTTAGACTGACACCACAGCTTCAGACTCTGACACCACAGCTACACCACAGCTTTAGACTGACACCACAGCTACACCACAGCTTTAGACTGACACCACAGCTACACCACAGCATTAGACTGACACCACAGCTTTAGACTGACACCACAGCTACACCACAGCTTTAGACTGACACCACAGCTACACCACAGCATTAGACTGACACCACAGCTTCAGACTCTGACACCACAGCTACACCACAGCTTTAGACTGACACCACAGCTACACCACAGCTTTAGACTGACACCACAGCTTCAGACTCTGACACCACAGCTACACCACAGCTTTAGACTGACACCACAGCTACACCACAGCATTAGACTGACACCACAGCTTCAGACTCTGACACCACAGCTACACCACAGCTTTAGACTGACACCACAGCTACACCACAGCTTTAGACTGACACCACAGCTACACCACAGCATTAGACTGACACCACAGCTTCAGACTCTGACACCACAGCTACACCACAGCTTTAGACTGACACCACAGCTACACCACAGCTTTAGACTGACACCACAGCTTCAGACTCTGACACCACAGCTACACCACAGCTTTAGACTGACACCACAGCTACACCACAGCATTAGACTGACACCACAGCTTCAGACTCTGACACCACAGCTACACCACAGCTTTAGACTGACACCACAGCTACACCACAGCTTTAGACTGACACCACAGCTACACCACAGCTTCAGACTCTAGTTCTCACAGCCACCATCTCTCCTAATGGGCCGCTAGTTTGTCGTCGTGACACGAAAATTGACGCTGTTTTACACGCCAACAATAGCGCCTGATTTGTGGCTAACTGCTGCTTGTGCTAGAGAAACCTGGGGTGCTGGGATAGTCACGTGATAGCCGTCTGACCTTTGAACTACAATTACCTCCATGATACGGCTGTTTGTGTTTTAGTTTGTAACAACTTAATGCGGCAAAATGGTTGTCAAATTTACACGATTTAAAGGTCAGAGTTTTTGGTGCTTCTATTAACTTTTAACAAATTTAAGTTTAAAAATAAAATAAAAAGTGGAAACGAATGGTCGGGTATTATGTGGTATTATGTTGTATGTTTCAGACCCTCCCCTCCCCCCCCCCCCACACACACACATGCACTCCTACTGTATTTTCCCTGGAGACACTTTTCTGGGAATACAAGTTTAGTCTGTTTTTTATCGATCATCTTTAAGAAATCAGTGCATCTGCTTAGCAAAGGAAATAACTGGTAAAAAGTAGTACATTTTTGAAAAACAATGACCAGATGACGAATATGTTGACCGTAACCATGGTTACAGTTTCAGCCAGAGCCTACATTTCTTTTTTTCCCCCACAAACATATTTTACTTTTGCCCAGAAATATTTCTGATTTTTTTCACTAGAAACATTTCTTATTTTTAAGTGCCACCAACACTGATATCAACGCAATAATGCCCGCATTCCGTAATATTTTTGTGTGCGAAAATGCATTAGTAAGCTAAAATATACCGACATACCATCCATACCAAGTTTCCAATACATGAACACACTCGGACAGATACACTACCAGCCACCCTTGTTTATGCCACTTTGAGTTGTCATTCCTTGTCAAGACAGTAATTTCTGGTCTGGTACAATAGTTGTTGTTGGTTTAATGTTTAATTTTTTAGGGTACATTCTCCCATCATCAACATCACCTGGTTTAAGGTGCTAGATAAGTTGGTGAGTAACCTTCAGTGCTGTACGTACAGTAGTCGATAGTGCACGATTCATCTGATCTCCACTGTGTTTATTTAACATTGCCATCTCTATTGTTAGCCAAGCTGTGTGGCTCTACATGCCTGTATGCCTTACGTATTCACATACGCAAACACACATTATGTGGTCCTAAATGGAAGAGTGCACGACTGCTAGCCCGAAAGTCTCGAGTTCGGATACCATAAAGAAAGATTGGGCAGCAGACATTGTTAATGAAATAGCAATACAAAGTGTTATCCCAATGCCAAGGTTAGACACTTCCGTATTTAAGTCACTAAAAAGGCAGTCTAGAACCAGACAGGATTCGATCCCGCACTTCATACGGCACCGATTCACCTCGCCTACTGTGACTTTGATACGTACCTATGTCTAATTATAACATTGAGATAACATCCAGCACAGATGGGTACCAGACTTAAGTAAAGACGACTGTGCCTAAAACTGACCATACTATCCATTTATATACCGAGGTCAGAGAAATTATGAACCGATGTCTGAAAGGGTAACTTTTTACTTACTCCTCTACACCATATGTGTTCCCTCAAATATACTTCTGTATATAATACATAACCGACTGGCTAATGGCTGTGACTTGGGGCAAATGTTTTCCATTGACACCAGTAAATTGCAGGTAATTGTCCTGACCCCACGGTGACCTCCCCGCCTGCTGGTGGCACCGAAATGCCATTGTTGTATTTAGTTTAGGGTCGGGAGGGTGAGGGGGTGGGTGTTTACTCGGGATCTGACGCCGTAAAAACTTACATTTTGGTTGTGGTATTCGCGACACTTGCTTGACAGAAATGCAGCGCTAACTAACTAAAGGGACGTAACCGTTAATATATTTTTTTATACAGAATTACCACATAAGGGGAGGATGTCAGGTTGTTAAGCTTGACGAGGTTAGTCGCCTTGAAAAAGAACGATGTTACACAATTTATTAACTGATTAATTTAGTTTCCACATCTGAATCACAAAAGATTATAAACGTTAATTTTTTTTTTAAATCCTGCTTCAAAAAGGTTTTTGTTCTTTTTACATTAAAAAAAACAATAGATTTTTCATGTTGCATTTTTGTATTAATAAACAAGTTTAGAGGAGTGATTCAAACTTTGGTATATCCCCTCAGACTGTGCAACCTTTTACTGCTAAAGCCATACAATACATAGTACGGAGATGTTTTGGTGCTACATTACAGCAAGCCCGCATTGTTGTGTGAGTGTGTGTGTGTGGGGGGGGGGAGATTTGTATGGCTCCATTGTTGGGGTCCGTCCCCAAGGTTTTGTTTTGAAAGAATGTCAAGGGTTATCCCCCTCATTGTTAATTGTTCCTTTCTGCTTTTTGACACTGTTATAAAATTGTTCAGCTTTTTGTTTTGTTTGTTTCAGGCTATTGAGACGGGCTACCGTATGCTGGTGGAGAGAAACTTGGTGCGGCCAGTAGCCAATGGGGAGGTGAGTACTGTCGACGTTTTAACTTATACAGGCTTGACGCCTACGTTTAATTATGTCCAGAAAGTCCATGGTCTTCCATTATTTTCTGCCTTAACTGTGGACATTCGTGATGCTGTTGGACCCATTGGCCAGTGAAGCTAATTAACATGGCTTGTTATGTAATGTCATCCCGTGGTTGTAATGACAATTATAATGTCATAACTATTTTAGAAAACAAAGCTTGCCTAGGTTAAACAATTCTACATTTTACTGGTCAAACTGAATAAACTGAACTTTACCTTCGGCGTGGTCGAATGGTAGAGCGTTTGTCTGCTAGCCCGATATTCTCTAGTTTGGATCTCGGTTCGGACTGGGGGATGTCCAGAGCCCTCCCAGCTCTAATGGGTACCTGACTTATGTTGGGGAAAATAAAGGCGGCTGGGGAAAGTGCTGATCACACCATTCCTTCATATGCCGAGGTCAGGAAACATGAACTCTTCTTCATCCCAATAGATCGCTGGACTAAAAAAAAAAAGATTTTTACTTTACTGAACGAATGCTTCCGAACTAATGCTCATAAATCGCGAATGTTGGTTCAGTTCTATTGGTCATACCAACAAAAAAAAAACAACAAACAAACAAAGCAAACAGAAGCCTGTGTCCATCTCCAACACCTAATTGGGAAGCCGCTGTATGTACCTGCCACTCACCGTCATCATTTTTTCTCTCCCTGGCCCACCACGGAGTACCTGTCAATCATCCCAGTGTTAACCCACTGGTCCCCATTCTCCCCCGCCCCGCTCCACTAGATGCACGGACCGTGCGATGGTCCTAATGAGACTCGCGGGGGTTCAAATTACAGAGCGTGGGGATGCATATGCTGGGCTTTATACTCGCTCACTAACCCGGAGTTGGTAGAGGGGGGTGGGGCAATATAAAACATTTTTAATTAGGTGAGGGAAAGATAAACCACTGTGAAATATGGTTTACTAAGCAAATATTGCTTTGGGTACTTTTTTTTTCGTTGTGGTGGACGTAGCGGTTACTGCCCCTGAGTTTGAAGCTTTATGGTGGTGTGTTATAAGATAGTGTGATACTACTGTTGGGGTTAGTATAGAGATGGTTAGGCTAGAGGCTGGCTTTGGTTTTGATTTGTCGGGCTTTTTTTGTTTAATAATTATTAGGCCTAATGTGTTTGGCACCAAATATACAGAAAGCGAGCTATTTATTAAAAAAACACTTTTAGTGGTTAGAATGTTGTTGAATTTTGTTTTTCAAATGATGGCTGATAATGCACTTAAATTTAATTATGCAGCATTAGAAAAATGTGTTCTTACAGTAATCCGATTAATAAGACGTGTAAGTTTACCGACTCAAGGTTCATTGGTAATATTTTTTTAATAGACCGCTTGCATTAGCATCAAATTTATTTATCTACAATATATTCCGTGTGGATACTACCACATAAAGTACAACAGAAATACACAGCATCAGGGGTGGACTGTTTGTTTATAAGTGGAACCTGCTAATCTACACTTGCGCTGGTCGAACCCCAGATTAAAATTTCAAAGTGACTACCAGAGCAAACTGCATACCTCCTAGCTTGCCCTCGGCTAGGCGGAGCGATGCATTTTCCCCGATTAACACCTTATGATCATCCTCAGCTCGATTGAAATTCACGTGACAAATTATTTTAAAACTAATAGGTACTAATATACCTATTACAGCACCGTTACTGGGGGCCCAACGGGATTTTTAAAAACTGGGGCCCAATGGGATTTTTTTTAAATTGGGGACCCAACGGGATTTTTTAAAACAGGGGGACTTATTTTTTTAAAACTGGGGCCCAACCGGATTTTTTTTTAAATTGGGGGCCCAACCAGATTTTTTTCCCCGGTAGACCGCGGGTAAGTCCACCCCTGCACGGGATCCTAGTTAAACTGGCGACTGTAAAAAATGATTTCTGGAAATACAGAAGGTGAGACATGCCTTACATACAGGAATAGAGTACTGTGATACAGGGCTTAAGTTAAGCCCTCAGTGTACTAGATGGCCCGAGGATGTCCTAGTACAGTACTAAAGTCGGCATTAACATGTGAAACAAACCTGGGCAGACGTAAAGTACGCTGGCCCGCCACGTTCATTAGCACAGCCATCCATTCTTGTTGTGTCTGACTACTTACATGCGACCGGAGATTCGTCTCCGGTGAAAGCTAAACACTTCCCCTTATGCCTTCTGACAAGTGGAAAGATTCTTTTGAAACAAGGCATTTTTTGGTCGTAATTTATTGTTGTCGTTTTAGCTCAGTCTTGCTTACACGCGAAAGTAATGGATTAATGCTCTCTATAATTTATGTCCAGTACTGACAGTAGGTAAAAATATAACCCGGGTTTAACTGTACATTTTAACTGCCCACACTGTTCCCTCACATACCTCGTTAACGAAAACAGTTGACCTTTACTTTACATACCCTGGTGATTGTTTGGTGCGAAAAAATACTTTTTTTAATTTTGAATTTTTGAAGCCGTCTATTTGTAGGTGGGTCCCTTCTATAATGCATTATTTTGAAGTGAACTGTTAACAGCTAAATGCTAAATGAACGCTATTTACTTAGCCAACTAAATAGCTGAAGCCTCTAATTAAACAAATTTGAAACAAAATGATGATTGTTCAACTTAACAAACACCCCACCCCGCCCTCATCAAAATAGTAAAAGAAATGAGTTGCTAAAACAACAAATTATTCTGGGTGGCATACAGCGAATGTCCCTAAAATAGGGTATTGGGCTTTCCCGGGTTGCTATAAATAAAAACTTGTCTTACTCATACTGTATCCACCTCTCACATAAATAACCCGTGGGCCTTTCGTGTTGTATCTAGCCTGAGGGCGTCACGTGCCCAGACAGAAGTGACCATTGTTCTCATGCTCACCCTCAGGTTTAAAACGTGTCCATGGTCTCAAGAGAAAAAATATGACACTATATTTTCTTTTAATCTTCGCCATTTTCGTAGAAACGCCGACAATGTATGCATTTGTCCGAACACCGACATGTTTTAAATGTGTTTAAACACTGACCATGTCTCAATGAACAAAAATCCATCCCACTGTTAGACTCTAAGACTAAACAAAATTATCCTCACTCAAGTTTCTCGTTGTACTTTTAGCATGTGCATTTCTCTCGCAATATTTCCTATAATCTATAATCTCTCCGCAACACCCGTGTCAACCCAAGCTACAAACAACGTTAGCTGAATCACCCGTCGGTCATTACCTGTTTATGAACTGTCACCCACGGATGAACCGCGATTAGCCACACCACCACCCAGGCGGAGAGTGCTAACCAAACACGCCAGCACTGTCGCCGGTAACGGGCTGGTGTAAAGCCCGTACATAACCGAGGGTGATGGAACACAAAAACACGACGCCATCACCTCACACGGGTGTCCCGTGCGCAATGCTAACCCTGTCTTTGTTTGGGGAGGTTGGCATTGTTGGGAGGAATGTTAATAGTGTTTATACGGTATTAGGGCTACATCGCTCATGCTGTCCCAGCATCCCCTCCCCCCCTGCTCTTTCGAGCATATAATTCATCGCATTTTATTCGCATCCACTTGAGCACCGGCGTGGATGGCGTGTTGTGCAGCTATGGCCGTACCTGATAATCGACACTTGCGCTGGTCCAACTTCAAAGCCACGGCCACTTATTTTCTTTTTTTTGTTGTTGTCTGGTTTGATGGTGGTCGGATGGTTGACACAGCTGGTGGCGAAAGACGGAACCGACCAGGGGTTATCAACACCTCTGGAACATGACCCCCCTACACCCCCCCCCCCCCTCCACTCGAGCAAGTCGCGTCCCGGCGTTACTAATACTGTTGTAGGTGGTCAGCGGGAACTGTATGGTCCATGCACCCCTTGGCGTCGAGTGTCCACTTCTCTTGATGGGGGAGGGGGGAGGGGTGTTCAGTTGTTCATTGTGGTCTGTCATGGTAGCCGCTGTCTCAGTTGTGAACGACACGCCGCAATGTTTTAACGGACACCAGACATGGCAAGATTAAATAAAACACAGGCAAAGCACCATAAAAGGTTTGGAAGTAGGCATTGTTAATGAAATAGCAATATAGACATAAAGTGTTATCTTAACGTCAAAGGTAAACATAGATACGTATTAAAGTCACAGAAAAGACAGTTCATTGCTGGCGGAAGTGCATTTTTTGTTACTTTAATAGTAAAAACGTACCTATGTCTACCTCTGCCATTGAGATAGTCTTTTTTGCTAAGTAAAGCACCACAATGAAATATTTGCCACAGCTAAACGTATATATATATATATATATATATATATATATATATATATATATATATATATATATATATATATATATATATATATATATAAATATAGGTGGGTGAGAGAAGGGAGTAAAATAGTCGACCTGGTTTTACGTTTTTAGAGGAAGTTTTAGGGGTTGAGTTGGGTGTAGTCTAGCCTGGTTTTTTTTTTTTTTTTTTTTTAAATTAGTTTGCATACTCAAAATATGTATTCAAATGCAAGAGGTCAGGGCATACTATCACTAACCTTTGCACCGCCCATCCCCCCAGTTCTCGTATTCTCCCAGCCCCACGAGAAAAAAAAAAAAAACACACACACACACACACCCTGTAATTGTCAGGCAAGTGTATAGTCATTTGTCACGACGGCGGGTGACAGCGTGATAATGGCTCTTAATCATCGGTACATTCACCCCGTGAGAATCACAACAGCCGGCAACAGGACTCCGGTACCGGCCAACTGTTGGGGGAGCGATGACAAATGTCTTGTTTCAGCCGGGCTGTCGCAACTTAACGCCGCGGACCGTGACGCTCACGGTGAAGTGTTGCGCTTAATCCGGGTTCTTGGGTGTAAGAGCTGTTGAGTTTGGTCAAGTTGAGTTTGGTCATGTTTTTAAGCTTGTCGAGTATAAACCCGGAACCTTGAAACTGTTTCGTCATAAGTTTTTTTTTAAAATATGTGTCTAAAACTTCGATACAGATTCTACAATTGATGCTGATTCACTGTGTCACGTTAACAATTTATTTTGATCCTTACTGTATGTTTTTTTGGATAAGTATAGGCATATACTTTTAGTCGTCATTCTAACCTATTCTATAGTGAAGGATACCTGTTTACGTGCTTAACAGATTTTCTTTGATTTTAACATTCGTTTATACAATATTTTCCTATTAATTTCACTACATAAATCTGAAGATTAAATAGAGCCGATATCTTACAGTCTGATAAAATACGACTAACACTAATCTGTTAAAACCTGTAGAGATCAGATAGAAGGGCTTAGTGAGGCGGCAAGCAACTCTACCTTTAAATAATTGAACACCGCATCACGTGAGCGACTACTAGCCCCGGGGGGTTCTCTACGATCACGTGGCCACATTAGCTAATAACTGTCATCTCTGGAGCCGCGTCCTGCCTGGCTGGCCCCGTGAAGGCCAATCAGAAGAATCTTTTTGACAGGAAGTGTCTTGTGATCCGGCAAGGAAGCGGCCTGTGATCTCGAGGGGAAGTGACCTACGACTAGCTCGTCTTTAATCTAGATGGGTCCGTCCCCCTCGCTGGGTCCTGTGTTTCCGGGTTTTTTAATTTGACTTGTATTTTGCGTTCTATAAATACGCTGTCCATTTTTAAGATTATTTTCCTGTTGTTTTTTTTTTAAATAAACTCACCTGTTATTGGTTTTATATCCGGATTGTTAAAATAAAAAGCTAACATTGCGAATAATTTGTTAGATTATCCCCCGTTTCTAATTCCCAATTAAGAGCCTGTAGAAGATTAACCTCCCCTCCACCAAGCTTTCTTTCTCTCCCCCCCCCCCCCTCTCCTTCAAGCCCAGCCAGTAATCAGCTTTTGATCTGAACGGTAATAACTTGTCATCTCGTGTTCGGACATGAAACCCCACGTGTCCTAGAGACGTTTGTCCGCACCACTTGCTCCGCTAACTGGAAGCGACGCCCTCCGGACATGAGCCACTGGTACCTAATCTCTGGCTCATTCATCTTTCACTTTCACCAATTCATTGACATTTTTTTTTTCTTTAAAACACATTTTTTCCATTTCTGTTTTCTCTGGTTGAAATTTTCTTTCTATAATGTACTATTGGGAAAAAAAATTGAGCTGTGTCCATCGTGTGGACCAGGATATTGACCTGGTAGCTCTATATGTTATATGAAGTTCCGTTATTTAGCCCCTATATGCGGGGTGTACGGCCAGTCTGGTATATTAATAATCTCCTGTCTTTCCTGCCTTTGTGAGTCACCAGAACTTCTCGGTCAGTGATTGTCCTGTCTTCTACTTCACGCCACCTTATTGCTAGCTTATTGAAACCTGTGGTACCAGCTTTTATACACGTTCATGGTGGGGATATATTTGGATTTATTTATTCTTAGAATAAAATTATATTTTTAATGAGAAAAAAATCGTGTCTAAGTTACGAGTAGGATATTTGTTTTTCCTAGAAATTAATTTTGTGAATTCTTTTAGTTAATAGAAAAAGAAAAATCGATTTAACAAGGTGAACATCTAACTCATCATATGTTTAATATTAAGTCTTTAATACTAAGGCAAGAATTTCGTGTCTACTTGTTAGAAAAAAATAAGTCCAAATCTCCTTCCTTTCTTAATAAGTCATATCCTTTTTAATTTGGAAAACTATATACTAATGTACCATGTGGTCAAACCGCAATGCAGTTTCTCAGTGTTGAACTGTTTAAAGACAGATTTGATTCAAATGGATCATTGGTGTAAATTTAGTTCCTGGTAGAAGTTGGCCAGCGGTCGAACATGATAGAATAATAAAACAAATAAAAGATAATGAATTGTTAAAACAAAGGTAAGCAGTAACAGTAACAAAGTGTATTTATTAAGCACTTTCCCCCCTCCGAGACCCCTGTTACACTGTCCGTCAGAGTTTATACCTGGTTTAACCTCGTATTAAAAGGTGTAAAGGGGCGAGGTTAATTTTTTGAAACGTTTAATGTCTCACATAAACTTGTGTACGATTAAACGGCTCGTTGCTTCCAATTTGCCTTGTTCTCCTGTAGACAAAGGGCGAACACAGCGTCTTGACTCTGTACTTCTATTAACTATTATGGCGTTTTTACAGCCAGGTTACAGTGATGTCCCCTTGGCTGACATTTGGATTTTATGATGTCAGTTTTGGCTGATTGTTGTTCTGTTTTTATGGTCTTTGAGTTTTGCCGTGTAGAGAAACAAGGCATTGGTCTCGTGAGTTTTTTAAACCTTGTGTTAAGTAGATCTAGTCAGTGCGTCATTTATGGTTAGTTCGAAAATCTGGTCGTAGGGGGAGGGGGGGGGGGGTAGTTTAATCTGGAAAGTTATGTAATCTTGACTGTAACTGCGACAAAGCATTGTTTATTGAAACATATTGGTCAACTTTGAATAGGTTCAGATTTTTTTTACAAGTACACCTTAAATCTAGCTCTATCATTGTGTGGCAGCTCGCAATGCTGATAGCATTGATGGTTGTTTTTAAAAGGCATTCCGGCCTCTTACTGGGCATAGACCGGCTCTACTTCCTCTGCCTTATTGAGGACTAGATCCTAAAAGTTAATAATTTTTTTTTATTCATTGGGTCAATTTTAGACCCGTTTCTGGCAACGCTATACATGCCCTAGGTACATGTCTGACCCCTACATGCCCTAGGTACATGTCTGACCCATACATGCCCTAGGTACATGTCTGACCCATACATGCCCTAGGTACCTGTCTGACCCCTACATGCCCTAGGTACATGTCTGACCCCTACATGCCCTAGGTACCTGTCTGACCCCTAAATGCCCTAGGTTGTCTGACCCCATACATGCCCTAGGTACCTGTCTGTCCATACATGCCCTAGGTACCTGTCTACCCATACATGCCCTAGGTACCTGTCTGACCCATACATGCCCTAGGTACCTGTCTGACCCCATACATGCCCTAGGTACCTGTCTGACCCCTACATGCCCTAGGTACATGTCTGACCCCATACATGCCCTAGGTACCTGTCTGACCCCTACATGCCCTAGGTACCTGTCTGACCCCTACATGCCCTAGGTACATGTCTGACCCATACATGCCCTAGGTACCTGTCTACCCATACATGCCCTAGGTACCTGTCTGACCCCTACATGCCCTAGGTACATGTCTGACCCATACATGCCCTAGGTACCTGTCTGACCCCTACATGCCCTAGGTACCTGTCTGACCCCTACATGCCCTAGGTACATGTCTGACCCCATACATGCCCTAGGTTCCTGTCTACCCATACATGCCCTAGGTACCTGTCTGACCCCTACATGCCCTAGGTACATGTCTGACCCCATACATGCCCTAGGTACCTGTCTGACCCCTACATGCCCTAGGTACCTGTCTGACCCATACATGCCCTAGGTACCTCTCTGACCCATACATGCCCTAGGTACCTGTCTACCCATACATGCCCTAGGTACCTGTCTGACCCCATACATGCCCTAGGTTCCTGTCTACCCATACATGCCCTAGGTACCTGTCTGATCCCTACATGCCCTAGGTACCTGTCTGATCCCTACATGCCCTAGGTACCTGTCTGATCCCTACATGCCCTAGGTACCTGTCTGACCCCTACATGCCCTAGGTACCTGTCTACCCATACATGCCCTAGGTACCTTTCGTACCCATACATGCCCTAGGTATCTTTCGTACCCATACATGCCCTAGGTACCTGTCTGACCCCATACATGCCCTAGGTACCTGTCTGACCCCATACATGCCCTAGGTACCTGTCTGACCCCATACATGCCCTAGGTACCTTTCGTACCCATACATGCCCTAGGTACCTTTCGTACCCATACATGCCCTAGGTACCTGTCTGACCCCTACATGCCCTAGGTACCTGTCTGACCCCATACATGCCCTAGGTTCCTTTCGTACCCATACATGCCCTAGGTACCTTTCGTACCCATACATGCCCTAGGTACCTGTCTGACCCCATACATGCCCTAGGTACCTGTCTGACCCCATACATGACCTAGGTACCTTTCGTACCCATACATGACCTAGGTACCTGTCTGACCCCATACATGACCTAGGTACCTTTCGTACCCATACATGCCCTAGGTACCTGTCTGACCCCATACATTCCCTAGGTACCTGTCTGTCCATACATGCCCTAGGTACCTGTCTGACCCCATACACGCCCTAGGTACCTGTCTGACCCCATACACGCCCTAGGTACCTGTCTGACCCCATACACGCCCTAGGTACATGTCTGACCCATACATGCCCTAGGTACATGTCTGACCCCATACATGCCCTAGGTACCTGTCTGACCCCATACATGCCCTAGGTACCTGTCTGTCCATACATGCCCTAGGTACCTGTCTGACCCCATACACGCCCTAGGTACCTGTCTGTCCATACACGCCCTAGGTACCTGTCTGACCCCATACATGCCCTAGGTACCTGTCAGAGAAAAATCCGTACATTCTCAATGGGATTCAAACTTAATCTCTCGAGATTGGTTTTCATTGCACACAGTTTGAAACGGTGAGTGTGGGGAACATTAAACTACCCACACACCGCCCCACAAATGAGAGGTGACTCCTTCACACAACACCACCCTCCTCACGTGAAGATTTCTACTACCCAGTGATTCTATTTTTGTCTGCAAACAATTTACGACGACGTAATAATTCTGGCTTTGTGCTATTTACGTTTGACGTTTGTTTAAAGAACTGCCTTATCTAATCTCATGGGTTCTAAATTAATGCTACATCAGATGGGGCGTAGAACTTTCCATAAACCAAATCATCATTATGCATTTCTTCTGGCAATACGCATCTGTCATTGTTGCATAATAACATATCTAGTCAAATCCAAACGAAATATTATACATGATTTGTTTCTGAAAAGAATGTTAAACAATGCGGAAAAAATATATTTACTGTTTTCTACCGTTCGTCTTTAAACAATATCGCCAAGACTGAAGCAATTAATGCTATTAGATTAATCCGACCACTTCTCCTCTTGCTATTAGATTAATTAGACCACTTCCACTCCACTCAAATGAGCTAATTTATTTATAAGAAATGACAGCACTTAATCGTGTGTTGTCTGATCTGAAGCACACACCGGAAGCTCTCAATGACGCGGCTCGGCTCAGTTTAAACAAGATTTATTTCATAATACCGATCTATCAAGAGGGCAGGGGAAGATTGGCGCCGGGGTAGAATGGGCCACTTGATGAGGTAGAATTTGGGGGGGGGGGGTTGTTCTTGGGGTGTATCGAAGGCTGGAGTATGCCTGGGGTGGAAAGGGGGGGGGGGTGGCGAATAGCATACTTCAGGATCATTTACATAAATATATTTGCAGTATGTAGGAGACATGCGTTTATACTATATTGAGTTGTAATCAGACGAAGAGAAACGTTCAAATATCTCTTCTTGGTTCAAATATCGCCTGATCTGTGTTGTCAACTGATGAATTGACGACCTCAAGACTGTTAACATTGTGGTAATTGAAGACATCAAATGACCGGTTTTATTTTCGTTATAAAACAAATATTTTTATTCGATTTTTATTGTTCTGAGGTACAGCAGCATCTGCCCTTGTTTGACTCGGGTAGGTACAGATTTACTTATGTACCGCCAAGGTTTTAGCAGCAGATAACTACTTATCTGTTGTGATTATTCATCCTTAGAGTACCCAGTCATCTTTAAACCATTACATGTCTCTCTAAATATGAAAGCACTTATACGATTGTATAAAATAAGCCACCCACACACAGTACACACACTTAAAAGCTTTGACATTTTATATATTAATTACTTTCTATTAATTACTTTCCTTTTTAATTAGTTTTGCCATTGTTACTCTTCCATTCTAAAGTTTAGGTACCCCCCCCCTTCCCTGCCTGTAATTTACTTCCTCTTGAGAAGTCTCAACTTTGTTTAGTCTCCTTTTAACGTTACCGCTATAAAGCAGGCCTGATTGTTAATACATGTTTTGCATCAATTTATCAAGTCCATTTATTGTTCTACATTACGACCAGTTATAAAACACAGTCGTTGTGTTACACATCAATTGCCTGAACATATCTCTATCACCCTATGAAGTCTTCAATTTTAAAACTATTTTTATACACAACTGTTGTACAAGACACCAGTCTGGCACGACAGTAGAAGATAGGCCTATATTAAGACCACTGCAGTAACTTTCGTTGACGCAACTAAACATTAGACTGGTGGAGGGGAGGTAAAGATGCAATATTCATCAGGATCAGTGCTACCTAGCACTTTTTCTCTTCCTTCACACGGAAATATGCACCCTTATTATGGCACTAAATAGTATATGACTTACTATTACTTCCACGATTAAGTAATTGGCTCCTCAAATAATAATATTCAAAATCTTCGTTGTATTTTTTTTTTAAATAGTCGAATTGTAGCCTGTTCAAAAGTAAAATGATACCTAATCAAAGTAAAAAGTTTTATTTTCAAGGTCTCGTCAATAGCTAATTGTTTTAAAGACATTTTTAAAATACTAAATCTAT
This sequence comes from Physella acuta, assembly GCF_028476545.2. NCBI lineage: Eukaryota > Metazoa > Mollusca > Gastropoda > Physidae > Physella > Physella acuta. The sequence goes on along the minus strand of NW_026733048.1, from coordinate 57,043 downwards.
ACTTCTAAAATGCTACCGAGAAAACAAAGAGTACAAAACACGAACGTCGTCAATGTCAGCAACAATGATCGGGTCCCGTACAGCAAACCTGGCGATTCTATTGGACAGAAAGGATAGTCTCTTGCTCCTATGAAATGAGGACTAGCATCTGTCTGCTGATCTCATAACATACACAATTGGCAGTTGTCTCAGTATAGGAAGAGTTTTTAATGTTAACAATTTTAATTTTCTCGATATTTTATTTAATGTTTTACCTTAAGTTTTTCTAAAATTAAACACACAAAAATTAATTCTAGTAACAGACCTCGAGCAGTCCATGTTGTTCAAAATTCTGTGCATTGTAAGATTTTATAAGATAGACCAGTACGTTTTCGAATTCTTTTTATTTTATTTCAAAAATTTGAATAATAGTATAATGTGCTAACAATATTAATGTAATCATGAATGCATTGAGATTCTAACCACAGATCCACTAAGATAACACGACCTTGATGTTCTGTGTTTGAAACAAAAGTGGGTTTGTGTCTTTCAGTAACTGGCAGTGAGTGCCTTATTGAAATAAAAATGTTCAGATCAGCTGTTACTAATTAGCCGGTCTCAATGAGATCAAGAAACCAAATTCAGATTCGAACACGGATAATAAGTTCATTTCATTTCGTTTCCCCCCACCCCCGCTCCCTTCATCAAAAAGTAGTGACCGCGATCGTAATTAAATAATTAATGCCCCGACAGCTTATCAAGAGGTCGGGGGTTTATAAAATATTCCTACAGAGTAATGTGACGCGGGTCTCTGGCACCGTGTGCTAAACGACGCTATCTGGTGCAGTCGTTTTACCTCTGTGTATTGATCCCTCAGAGAACAATATCTTTCTGCGTCGTTTAATTCCTGATGAGCTGCTCAACGGGGGGTTGATCGGGTTAAGGATTTATATTTCATGAGCTAATTTTTATCTTGTATAGGATTTACGCCTTTATTTTTTACGGGATTAATTTAATTTTTTTTAGTTGTAACATATTTTGTTTAGTATTGTTTGAATGTTGTTTTGAGTACACTTTGAGACATTGTGTTAGCTGTAGTACAATGTTAGTAGAGGCGAGTAATGTTTCCTCTGGGGGGGGGGAGCTAGTGCGTAACGTTAATTTTGCGTGCGCGGTGTTCTTAAAGTCTTACACAAGGTTATATGTATTTCACAAAATGACTCCGCGGCAGCTCAAAAATACTGCGCGGCCGCGTAACCGCGCAGCTTAGAAAGAACGTTGCAGACGAAGCACAGTAGAGTAGTTTGTGTTACTGTTAGCCTTGTACATTTTTATCTTCTCTATCCATGTATCTGGGTTTTGGTGTATACCACAGGATCTAACACTAGTTTTTTTTCCAAATATACAAAAATTAGATAATAAGCTCGACACTTAATATGCTTTTTAATGCCATTTTTTTTAACCCAACCACCCCCCCCCCCCTTCTACCACTGCCTACTCTCAACATTTGGTGTATGTCAGGATCCGTTTAGACTATGGTTAGCCTTCACAAATGTTCCAATCCACATAAACACTCCCCGAGCGTCAGCATCTTTCCACATGACCCCCGGGGGTGTGTCCGGGCCCATCTTATCACATTCTAGTTATTTCCCCATGATTTATGCCCACGCTCTCCTGTCATTTTTTTTTTTTTTACAACCACGTGACTTTTATGAGGTTATGCGGAACTTCCGGTTATAATCCGAGCAGAAATTTATGGCGTCCGCGTGCGATGCTCCGTGAGCCAAGATCTAAGCGCCATTCTTCTTCTCCCGGCATCGTCTTATCGTTGTGTGCATCGTTCACTCTCGGGCTCCTCGCCCCACCCCCTGCGATAATGCTAATGGCGCGAGAGCCGATAACCTCGGATTTAAAGTTGCGTTAAATATAAGCTGACCCTGATATTGGGGGTAAAACGCGACCATCATTCTCGCAGATTTGGCCCAGATAGACGGCTGGCCTGACTCCGCTGACGCGATGAGATAACGTGATGGACGGTTAGCGGGGTTTTCCCCCCGAATAGACTCTGCCAAGTAAACATATTTATTTTCTTTATTTTGGAATCTTGTCTTTCGGTTGTTTTTTTTTAAAGATATTTTTTTAGGATGTTTACGTCAGAATGTTGAATGGGTTTTAAATAGTGCAAACGTATTGGTTAGGTAAAGGTTATCTTGTCATAATGGCTGCGATGTAGTTAAATACGTGAGATGCTGTACTTGTTTAACTTCAAGGATAGTGTGAAAGTTAAGTGGTTAACTAAAGGTGCTGTTGATGAAGGAATCATATGTGGTCAACCATATATGACGTCAGGCTTTCTTAACCGGTTAAATTCATTTTGTCACACGTTATCACAAAAAAATAACACCCCCCTCCTCCAAATGTAAAAGAAATCTAACCCCCCTCTCCCCTGTAGTCATAAATCTAATGAACATTAACTTTTAAAAAAAAACATATTTGTATTAATAAAGTAAATGCTACGTCACAATTTCTTGTGACCCCGCCCCTGCCACACGTCATTAAAATCCCGACCCCCTTAGGCATTTTTGTCCTAAACCCTGGTACCAGTAGGTGTCTCCACGCCAGTGACAACTACAAATGGACAGTATCAAATAGTATATTTCTACGTCTGTGGGTAGTGTGTGTGTGTGGTTGCTTGTGATACTGGCTAGTTTCTTCAAACTTACAATTAAAACTTAAAAGATTAAAGAGAATGTTTGTGCGTGGGTGGGCTTAAAAGTATGGGTTAAAAAATATGGAGATAGGGAGGAAAGTTCAAACCGTCAATCCATTATATACTATCGTAGGTAAATGATTTCTGTAAACAAAATGTATTATTTCTTGTGAAGTTGCCATACGATTTCATGATTTTTTTTGTTTTTTTTTGCTTTAAAATATTGGCGTAAGTTCACAGGTAAAGACACCACACACGCGCACACGCACACACACACACACACATCACACACACACACAGACACATCACACACATCACACACACACGACACACACAAACACACACACACCACCACACAATTGAGCGAACACGGAAACAGGCTGGGAATGGATACCGGGTGTAAAATGAGTTTTGTAGGCTGACATATCGGACTGGGCGTTGCTGTAGATAATGACAGCGGCGTAAAACTGACATAAAAAAGTGACGTTAGTGCACACATGTGCTTCTCATCAGACACTATCTCGCGAGACGAGGGGATCTAGTGACAAACGACCTGCCAGAGTGGCTGCTTCCCCCCGAGTACCGAGCTCAGGGTCAAGCGCCAGAACTCTCGCACGGTAGCTGGTCTACACACTGGAACCCGTGGCTCGTCGTCATGTAAGCCCGTCTGGTCTAATCAAAGAGTGATTTTAACATTGTGAACAGTTGGTGTTATATGCTTGATTTATTCTTTACGACTCGGGTCCGTAGGATGTTCATGAGTCCACCCAGACGTTGTTTCTTTCAGGCATTTTTTCTCGGGGGGGATGAAATTTGGATGGGCTAATTTTCAGGGAGGTTGGGGCGGCGGACACTGCTAAAAGTTTATATTTTCTATATAAATTATATTTCGTTCAAGGGGGGGGGGGGGGGGTGGCGGTAGACGTGCTTCCCGGAAAAGATGCCTGAAAGAAACACTGCGTTTAGCCCTAATGTGTAATTGGCACTACACAACAAAAGTACAGTCGGCCTTATCCTGACCACGTAATCTCTTATACCCAGGTCACAGACAAATTAATTCTTCTTTACTCATCCTGTTGGCTTCCGGGTCTTGAAGTATAATTTTACAAGACAAATGTAGAGAGATGGTTATTGATAAATTAACTAGGCTGCGACACCCTCTGAAGCCTACAGAAATATTTATTGAGCTATTGCAGTTTCTCACGACTAACTTATTTATACTTATAATTTCAGGTATTAAACACTGACTACAATTTTAGACAATATGTTCCTTTCTCTATACTCACACTCGTCTCTTATAAACTAGGTTACAGTTTTGTAATTACTGACTAAAAAAACAGTCTCGGCAGTGCTAACAAGTTTGCCATTCGGGAGTTGTTGGTATTGTAGGTCACGCTTCCATTAGTCGCTCACTGATCCAGCCAGTCTTCAATAGCAGTATACAGTTTCCACACCAGCCACCATAGTACCATGACCAGTAGTCGCAGACTGACTATTCATTAGAGGACCAATTGTTTGACTACTCCCAAATCCCTGATTCCTTCTAGTCTAATCCTTCAGACCATCTTCATCAAAGGCTTGTTTTTTTGTTTCCCTGTACCTAAGGGACGCTATGAGAATATGACCAATTAGGACTAATCTTTGAAGTTAAAGATTTTTCTATATGTATTTACTGTACTTGCTAAAAAAACCTCTAGTTTGCGAGATTTTTTGAAAATCTATTTTTTTTTCAAGAGAGCTCTTTGAAAATTGAATAGTTTTGTCAAACGAAACCGCCCCGTTCTTGAATGGCTTAGATATTCTGCACCGTGTCGTGTTTCATCCTTTGTGCGTCTGATTTCATCCATTTTTCGAATCCCACCCTCTTTAGCTCTCGCAATCCGGCTATTTTTTTTTGTTCAGACTTAGTGTTGTCTGGCGGCTAGTCTCTAAAAGACTTTAATGCTAATTGATTCCGGTGTCTCCCTCTAATGCCCGCCTCTAAAAAAAAAAGATCCCAGGCTACTGAAATAAGCCCGTTGTTAAAATCAAGTAAAAAAGTGCCGTCGTCCGGCCTGCGGGTCTCTCATTTCTCCAGTCATAAAACTCGATTACACCCTCGGCTTAAGACATTAGGGCGTCACAGGTAGAGAGTTAGGAATATGATGTTATGGGAAATCCCACACCCGAGCTTGGATTCGCCGAATTTAAGGCGAATTATGGATGGCGTTATGATGGGATTTTTTCTTCTTCATTCTTAGCGGTGTAAAATGTCAAGTTTATGGCTTGATGTGCATTAGCTTATACTCAAATAACAAAAAAAAGTAATAAATTGCGTCTCGTATACAATTATACATCAGAAACAAACAAGAATTGAAACAACGTTGTAGGTTTCGGTATTGTGGTTCAAACAACCAAAATTGAATTTTTAAAAACACGCTATTTGTTTTACCACGCTGAAGAAACCAACAGACGTATTCACAATGAAGGTTGAAGTCGATATATAGAAAATATACACTCATCATCAAACCCTTCTGAAGACCTGAATCGCATTGCGTGTAGAAATGTATCATGTGACGAAGAATTTAGTTTAAAATTTATGAGAGTTTACTCGTTTTGTGAGATCTTTATCTGCCATTGAATTAATCTGAACTTGTGGCAGCCTCTAAGACCTTTGATACCTGAGGGTTATGTCGCGTGCCCCACTAGCGGCTAATCTCCACTAGAAGTGTTGACGGGGAGATAATCGCCTTTTCACGACAACTCCCAACACTTTGAATAATTCAAAACAAAATTAGCCTGTGCGCCATCAATAAAAGGTTTAAAATAATGTTTTTTCTTTTTTAAATCGAAACTTTTTAATTGAAATTAAATTTCCTCAGATTTGTGTTCGAATTGTGGAGTGAATTAGGGGGAGGTGAAATGTACGTTTTATAAGGACGGGTCAAATATGACACATATTAGGGGACGTATATTGATGTTACGGTTGGGATAAGGGTCTGGCTTAGGGTTTGAGATTCGGATCAGTGCTAAGTTAGGGCAAGGTAGCGATTCTACCGTGATTTAATCGGTATTAAAGGATGATGATACGACCTATCGCTATCGTCGCTGTGATCATTGTCAGTATTAAAATATCGTGATACTTTTACTACAGACATCGTGACCATCATTGGTATTAAAGAGGAGGAACACTATCACTATGATTACCGTGATCATTGGAGTATTGAAATATTGAGATATTATCACTACTAACATTAACATCGTGATCATCGCCATACTAACACTACCATCACCGTGAACATCATAAGTATAGAGACACACGGGAACTATCCCTGTCACCTCCGTGAAATTTGTCAGTGTTAAAGTTTAGGGAAGCTACCTCAGACAACACCGTGAGTACATATGGTACCGATTGGTGAGCACCGTAGGCAGAGAGAACACACACGAACGTTGGTCTAATGATTGTTGACTCTTCATTACAGCCGCGGGACTCGGCTTATAAAACCAAGGGTAAACATTGACACCATCTACTTCATATTTTGTTGGCTCACCTGCTGGTAGGTTTTTACTTTTTACTCGCTGAATTTCTCGACGGTAGGGTGTTGTGTTTCGTCATGACTTGGGGTGCCAGTTGTCGGCTGGGGCGTTGGGTTTGTTGTATCTGGGGCGTTGGGTTTGTTATAGTTGGGGCGTTGGGTTTGTTATAACTGGGGCGTTGGGTTTGTTATAACTGGGGCGTTGGGTTTGTTATAGCGTTGGGTTTGTTATAGCGTTGGGTTTGTTATAACTGGGGCGTTGGGTTTGTTATAGCGTTGGGTTTGTTATAACTGGGGCGTTGGGTTTGTTATAACTGGGGCGTTGGGTTTGTTATAGCTGGGGCGTTGGGTTTGTTATAGCTGGGGCGTTGGGTTTGTTATAACTGGGGCGTTGGGTTTGTTATAGCGTTGGGTTTGTTATAGCTGGGGCGTTGGGTTTGTTATAGCTGGGGCGTTGGGTTTGTTATATCTGGGGCGTTGGGTTTGTTATAGCCGGGGCGTTGAGTTTGTTATAGCCGGGGCGTTGGGTGTGTTATAGCTGGAGCGTTGGGTTTGTTATAGATGTGTTTGCTATATTGCTGTTGTTGAATTAGTCATGTAAAGTTTTTTGTATTAAGTTAATGAGCTATTGAAAAGGGTACTGTCATTTTCGGGGGCAAAAAGTACTAAAAGAATTTCAGAAAAAGAAGCGAATAACGGTACATATAATTTAGAGTTTTTACTATAATTGAACTCGAGAAGATGCTGACCAACCTATCTCAATGTACAAAATATCAAGTCTCACACTTCTGATCTTTTTAAAGTTTTCTTTTTTTTATTAACAAGCTATGTTTGCTTTAAAAAAATGTTTGTGTGTAGAGTATTGTCGGCATCTGAAGTCACCTGGACCATAAATGATTGCCTGTAGTTGGAGTGACATTTTGGCCAACAGACCCGTTCTTGTGGCCTCGTTTTATCTGCCTGAGAATGGGACGGTGGCGCCCGATAAATATACATCAACAAGATGGATGTAATGTTAGATTAACGAGCACGCCACTTGGAGGCGGGGGGATGGGGGCGGGGGTATTACCGTGGCATCGTCAGGTATGTCTAATACATTAACCTGCACAAGGTGCGCGACAAATGTACATTCCTTGCCGCCCCCTCCACCCCAGCAGAATTTCCTCCTGCTTCTTAGCAAACCCAACTCTTCTTCCACACTACCTACCCAACCCCCTTGCCCTTCCACACTACCTACCCAACCCCCTTGCCCTTCCACACTACCTACCCAACCCCCTTGCCCTTCCACACTACCTACCCAACCCCCTTGCCCTTCCACACTACCTACCCAACCCCCTTGCCCTTCCACACTACCTACCCAACCCCCTTGCCCTTCCACACTACCTACCCAACCCCCTTGCCCTTCCACACTACCTACCCAACCCCCTTGCCCTTCCACACTACCTACCCAACCCCCTTGCCCTTCCACACTACCTACCCAACCCCCTTGCCCTTCCACACTACCTACCCAACCCCCTTGCCCTTCCACACTACCTACCCAACCCCCTTGCCCTTCCACACTACCTACCCAACCCCCTTGCCCTTCCACACTACCTACCCAACCCCCTTGCCCTTCCACACTACCTACCCAACCCCCTTGCCCTTCCACACTACCTACCCAACCCCACTCGCCCTTCCACACTACCTACCCAACCCCCTTGCCCTTCCACACTACCTACCCAACCCCCCTTGCCCTTCCACACTACCTACCCAACCCCCTTGCCCTTCCACACTACCTACCCAACCCCCCTTGCCCTTCCACACTACCTACCCAACCCCCTTGCCCTTCCATACTACCTACCCAACCCCCTTGCCCTTCCACACTACCTACCCAACCCCGTTACCCTTCCACACTACCTACCCAACCCCCTTGCCCTTCCACACTACCTACCCAACCCCCCTTGCCCTTCCACACTACCTACCCAACCCCCTTGCCCTTCCATACTACCTACCCAACCCCCTTCGCCCTTCCACACTACCTACCCAACCCCACTCGCCCTTCCACACTACCTACCCAACCCCCTTGCCCTTCCACACTACCTACCCAACCCCCCTTGCCCTTCCACACTACCTACCCAACCCCCTTGCCCTTCCACACTACCTACCCAACCCCCCTTGCCCTTCCACACTACCTACCCAACCCCCTTGCCCTTCCATACTACCTACCCAACCCCCTTGCCCTTCCACACTACCTACCCAACCCCCTTGCCCGTCCACACTACCTACCCAACCCCCTTGCCCTTCCACACTACCTACCCAACCCCCTTGCCCTTCCACACTACCTACCCAACCCCGTTACCCTTCCACACTACCTACCCAACCCCCTTGCCATTCCACACTACCTACCCAACCCCCCTTGCCCTTCCACACTACCCACCCCCACCCTACACTACTTAACCCCCTTCCACCATACCCAACCCCCTTCCACACTACCCAACATAGACCTCCATATTGTTGACTGTAACATCAATACAGTAATGTTCCTGCTGGATGAAGTTGTTGTACCCTGCCGTATACTTGACACAATACATTATTTGGTTGTGTAATCCTGTGTGGCAGAGGGATATGAAACTAGACTGAAAATACGTCTATGTTCAGAACTAACAATTATGCTTCGTCTAATAGGCGCCTTCTGTTAGACAGAATACATCGTCACCATTAACTTTTTAGTATACCATAATTAAAGCAGTTATTAAACATATATATATATATATATATATATATATATATATATATATATATATATATATGTAACTAGGGTAGGCCTAGCTACTAGTTACAAATCTGATGCAACTGATAACGAACGATAAGCCGAGACGCAGTATTACAGTCTGATGCAACTGATAGCAGGTGGCTTATTAGATCGGAATGATAACAATCTCAAAGCCAACGCGTGCTATTTTGGGAAACGGTACGAGGGGATTCAGACGGCCTGTCAACTTTGATTGATAGGATGCAGATGTTATTAAACGGACTGTACGTTAGAACTGCGCAACTAGTAGTCGGAGACATCGAGTACAAGTATCGATTACGGAGGAATACAAGTACGAATACGAGTACGAATACAAGGGATAAATAGGAGGGGACGGCTGAACTCGCCTCTCTTCCCTTTTCGATCGCCCGCTCTCTTCATCGCTCGCTTTAGATCAGTCAGTCTGTGTGACATATCAAGTTGGTTATATTGTGTTAAGAAGGACAATAGACATGTGGATTCAGTTATATGAAGCCTAGTGAGGACTGTTAGGGGTCAGTTGATTCAGACTATTATTGTGAAGCATTCCTGTTGATTCATTGTGTTATATTGAAGCATTTCTTGATTCATGTAATAAAAGGATCAATAGCGAACCTGCATCTTCGAGTATTTCTACTGTAGTCGATGTTGTGTAGCATGAGTGGTTAAACTCGTTACATTTGGCACTACAGGCAAATAGTCTCGTAACATGTGGCGTTGCGAGCAGGGTAACTGTTCGCTCGTTACAATTGGCGTCGTCGGACAGGATGAATTCAACTAGACTTGCCGCTTTAGGCACCCATAGTCAACCTTGTGCATAACTGTGTTTAGTGTGTGTGTGAATTCGGACATTCAGGAACTGTGAAAATTGAGGAACGAGAAAAATTTTTCATACACACACGGTAAGAAAGAACTCTTTTTTTTGTTACTTACGGAATAAAATGTCTACCCTGGACGAGAAGCAGACCCATATAGTGGTCCTACCCAGAGAGTCCCACATTAACAAATTTTACGGGGACGGTGATCCAACTTTAACCAACAGGTTCAGTGAAGAGGTCAAAGCGGCCTGGGCCTCGAGAGGCATGTCACCAGAGGAAAGATTAAGACTGCTGATGGGCAGTATAGGAGAGACGGTTAGGGCAGAGGTCAAATGCCACGATAAAACCATCCAATCAGATCCAGATAAGGTGCTGGATCTGATTATGGAGACCTTTGGGGAGAGACGGTCGGGATCGCAACTGCTGGCAGGGTTCGTAGGCTTAAGGCAGAGAATGGCGGAGAGTGTGATGGAGTACTCACACCGGATGAACAGGGCCTTTGATTCGGTAAAGGTCAAAACACCTGACATTGATGTGCGCCTACTGAGGGACCATTTCATCGAGGGGCTAGCAACCCCGATCCTAAGAAGAGAGTTGAAAGAGGAGGTCCACAAAGACCCGCAGTTGACCTTCCTACAGGTCAGGAACTCAGCGATCCGCAGGTCCGAGGATGAGGACCAATCGAACTGTTCGGTGGACAAAGTCTCTGTGCCTGTACAGAGACAATCCCCACCCACAGGGGCCGACACGATGGAGACCATGATGGCTCAACTGTTGGCCCACCTAGATAAGGTTGACCAACGTTTGGAGAGGTTAGAAAGCAGGTCAACAGCTGAGAATCAGGAAAAGAACGGGACAAAACAGAGACGGGTTGGACGGCCGCGTCCTGCCAAGCCATCACTCCAATGGACGGCCGACGGTCGACCAATTTGCTTGTCCTGTTCACAACCCGGACACATGGCACGGTACTGCCAGGGAAACGGTCGTCCTCTGTAAGGCAGGGTCAGGCTACAGAGGGGCGAGGTTATGGCCCAAGAAACAAAATGATGGGAGTCTGTCCCGAAATGGTGATTACGATTGGGGACATCGCGGTGAAGGCAATTGTGGATACAGGCTCCCAGGTGACGACAATTACGGAAAATTTTTACACCAAATGGATGAAAGGAAAAGACCATAGGTTGAGGTCTGACACATGCATGCGCCTGACGGCAGCTAATGGACTAACCATTCCATACTGTGGTTATTTTCTGGCGGATGTCGTGGTGGCGGGACATAGGTTGAAGCAGGTTGGGGTGTTCGTTACGAAACACAACCTAGAGACAAATGTGTCAAATATACCTTGCCTGTTGGGCATGAATATTCTTGGCCAGTTGCCAGAATTTCTTACAAATATTGTCGGATCGACCACACCAGGTCGGGGATCCAAGTTGGCCAGGTTTGCCAAGACCAGAGGAAGGATATCAGTCCCGGCAAACACGGTCAAGGCAATCACATTACAAATTGGTGATAGAAGCGTGAATGGTGATGTGATGATAGAACCATGTGGCGCCGCACTGAGGGCAGGCGTCGTGTTACTGCGGACATACACATCAGCGGAAAATGGACTAGTTCAAGGACTAGTGGCAAATGTTTTGGATGAGGAAATTTTTATACCGCCTAATACTCTGGTAGGAGTACCACAGAACGTCGAGGTACAAAGGTCGGCACAGTGCATCGAACTGAGCAATACCAGCAGTAATGAAGTAACAGTTAGGTCGGTGACGGCCGAGGTGAAGAAAGAGGATGGCCGATCATATACATTCCCGGAAACTGAGGACCCAAAACTAAATGAATTGTTGAATAAGTACAGGGATATATTTGCCTCGTACGAGGGTGATTTGGGTTACACGGAAGTAATAAAACACCAGATACCCTTACTACAAGACAAGCCGGTGGCGCAACCTTATCGAAGATTACCACCGAGTCACTACTCTGCGGTGAAAGCACACCTGAACGATCTACTAAAAAAGGGAATTATTACAACCAGCACTAGCCCGTATGCGGCACCGATAGTAGTGGTAAAAAAGAAGTCAGGGGAGATAAGACTGTGTTGTGATTACCGGAAATTGAACAATATCACAAGAAGGGATGCATTCCCCTTGCCTCGTATTGATGAATGTCTTGATGCGTTGGGGGGAGCAAGATTTTTTTCTACCTTGGATTTGGCTAGTGGCTACCACCAAGTGGCCATGCACCCCAACGATCAACATAAAACTGCATTTATTTCTCCACTGGGACTGTACGAGTGGACCCGTATGCCGTTTGGTCTAACTAATGCACCTGCTACATTCCAGCGAGTAATGCAGAGTGCTATGAGTGACTTTCTATTTCAAATAATGTTGGTGTACTTGGATGATATACTAGTTTATTCAAAAACTTGGGAGGACCATCTAGAAAGATTAGAACAAGTGTTTCTCCGTCTTAGGGAGATAGGAGTAAAGCTGAACCCAGACAAATGCTGCTTCGGTCTGAAATCGGTACATTTTTTGGGTTATGTGATTTCGTCGGATGGCATCGCCACTGACCCAGATAAAATTGCAGCTGTTAAAGAATGGAAACAACCAACAACTACGGTAGAGGTCAGATCATTCTTGGGTTTTGCTTCCTATTATAGAAAATTTGTACCTGGTTTTGCAAAAATTGCCGCACCATTGCATGACTTGGTAAACAAAATGACAAAGAAACACAGTAAGGAGAAAAAGAAAGGCAAAACACAACGGATAGGTGAATTATGGACTGATGAATGCCTGAACTCGTTTAAGCTATTGAAAAAGGCTTTGACAGAGGCGCCGATATTAGGATATGCAGACTTTGACAAACCATTTCGGCTAGAAATTGACGCCAGCTCTAAAGGTCTGGGAGCTGTGCTATCACAACAACAAAAGCAAGGCTTCAGGGTTATTGTTTATGCCAGTCGAGCTCTGAAGGAATCAGAGAAGAACATGACAAATTACAGCGCCATGAAACTAGAACTTTTGACATTAAAATGGGCTGTGACTGAGAAATTCAGGGACTATCTATTAGGTGCTAAATGTGTGGTATACACTGATAATAACCCCCTGAGTCACCTAAAGACAGCAAAGTTGGGATCCATCGAACAGAGATGGGCAGCAGAATTGGCACTCTTTGACCTGGAGATAAAATATCGCCCGGGGCGGTCCAATGGCAATGCGGACGCTTTATCAAGGAATCCTTACGAGAGACCGGGTGATGAGGAAGAAACGCTGACAGGAATATGTGAGGTCAGAGCGTCAACAGATATCCCTCATGGGGTACAAGTGATGCAAAACGGGCAGACCGGGGTGGAGCACATATCCACAGAGCCCGGACATATGGACAGTAGTGATTTTAATTGCCTTAATCAGAAAAAGATAAGAGATGCCCAGAGAACGGATAGTGGCTTACAACCGCTATTGAAATACATCCAGGAACAAAAATTCCCAGGAAGAAGGGAAAGAGAACAATTTGGTCGAGAAACAAAGAAAATACTGAGTCAGTGGGACCGTCTCAGTATAGAGGATGGTGTTCTCATGCGGAGAATTCATGACCAAATTGATGGGACAATACACCAGGTGGTGGTGCCTGGACAGTTACGAGAAGAAGTGCTAAGGTTGGCACATGACAGGGCAGGACACCAGGGTCAGGACAGGACGCACAAAATTTTACGACGGAGGTGTTACTGGCCCAATATGGAAATGGAGGTCAAACGCCATTGTGAGGCTTGTGTGAGGTGTCAGCATGCAAAAATGCCAGTTGTCAAAATGAGACAGCCATCGGGACACCTATTAGCGACAAAACCACTAGAGATTGTGGCTATGGACTTTACGTCGTTGGAGCAATCATCGGATGGGACGGAACATGTGTTGGTAATGACTGATGTTTTCACCGAATGGACTGTGGCGGTGCCCACACGGGATCAGACTGCCAAAACAGTGGCAAAGGTCTTAATAGAACATTGGTTCATCAAATATGGCATACCAAGACAATTACACTCTGACCAAGGAAGGGCCTTCGAGTCAGAAGTAATTAACCAACTGTGCAGCCACTACGGGATCAACAAATCTAGAACAACCACATTTAATCCGAAAGGAAACGGACAGTGCGAGCGGTTCAACCGCAGCATGCATGATTTGCTGCGTACTCTAGAACCTGAACAGAAAAAACGTTGGCCTGATTTTCTCCCAGAGTTGGTATATCTATACAACTGCACACCCCATGCCACAACCGGCTTTTCGCCATACATGTTGCTGTTCGGACGGGAGGCTCGACTCCCCCTTGACTTGTTCCTAGGAAAAAAGGAGAGTATGACTGGCTCATACACTACACTGGAATATGTGAATGAACATATGAGAAGAATTAGAGAAATGTACAGGGTAGTACAGGAAAGACTAGAACATGAAGCACGGCGAAGGGAACCGCCGGTACAGACAAAGGACCCGCCACTCAAACTGAACGACAGGGTATTACTGCGTAGCCACCCGTTAGGCAGAAACAAAATCCACGATCTCTGGGGACAGGAGATATGGCAAGTCGTGGAGATGCCTAAAGTAGCAGGTGGCCCCTTTAAGATAAGACCCATCGATCACGCCAAACCGGATCGGTGGGCGAATATTGCTCAATTAAAGAAATATTGGAATAGGCAAGAAGAGCAGTTACACACAAGGAAATCCAAGACAATTAGGGAACCGGAAACTATAACGGAAATTCACATACCCATCCCGGAACCATATCACCATCAACAGAACAACCGCGATACACAAGTGGAGGATAACGGCAACAAAGAGGATCCCGTTCCTTCCAGAAGCAGAGAGACAGTAGACCATCAGATAAGTGGTCCGCGGAGAAGTTTGAGGAACAGAAGGAAGACGAAATTTTTTGTCAGCAACCATCAATTCTTTCATGGTCGCGCTGGTATGAGAACAGACGGTTCAAAAAGCTATAAAAGTGAACTGGTGAAGGCACCAAACGAAAAGGGTGGATGTGAATTCTAGAACTGTTTTGTGTCTCAGGAAGATGATGTAGACACAGTTGATATGTGAAATAGGTATAACTGTCAATCGTATACGAATGGGACGACGTGGACAGTGAGTGGAACAATAAAATGTTTTTTTTACGATTGTGCGATTGACTTTGGAGGAGTGCACCTGCCAGGCGTTGTTTGTGGTGGAAAACACACAAAAAAAGGCAGGGGTGGATGTAACTAGGGTAGGCCTAGCTACTAGTTACAAATCTGATGCAACTGATAACGAACGATAAGCCGAGACGCAGTATTACAGTCTGATGCAACTGATAGCAGGTGGCTTATTAGATCGGAATGATAACAATCTCAAAGCCAACGCGTGCTATTTTGGGAAACGGTACGAGGGGATTCAGACGGCCTGTCAACTTTGATTGATAGGATGCAGATGTTATTAAACGGACTGTACGTTAGAACTGCGCAACTAGTAGTCGGAGACATCGAGTACAAGTATCGATTACGGAGGAATACAAGTACGAATACGAGTACGAATACAAGGGATAAATAGGAGGGGACGGCTGAACTCGCCTCTCTTCCCTTTTCGATCGCCCGCTCTCTTCATCGCTCGCTTTAGATCAGTCAGTCTGTGTGACATATCAAGTTGGTTATATTGTGTTAAGAAGGACAATAGACATGTGGATTCAGTTATATGAAGCCTAGTGAGGACTGTTAGGGGTCAGTTGATTCAGACTATTATTGTGAAGCATTCCTGTTGATTCATTGTGTTATATTGAAGCATTTCTTGATTCATGTAATAAAAGGATCAATAGCGAACCTGCATCTTCGAGTATTTCTACTGTAGTCGATGTTGTGTAGCATGAGTGGTTAAACTCGTTACATTTGGCACTACAGGCAAATAGTCTCGTAACATGTGGCGTTGCGAGCAGGGTAACTGTTCGCTCGTTACATATATATATATATATATAAGGATATACACATTTGTATATATACATACACGGCCGAACCATCTGTTTCTCGTACCGTCCCCTAATGTTTTATCATCCCGCCTAAATCTGAAGATGCCATATATATTTGTTTCCAAATGTTTATTTACCCTGGTCATGTGACACCGGGAAATGACCAGTCGAATAGCTGGCAATATGGTGCGTGTTTTGGGAGGGGGGTGGGGAGGGAGGATCCGTTTGACGTGCGTGTTTATGTTATGAGCGGGATGGCCGGGGCGGTGGCGCTATCGTGTGGCTGACTGGCCCCGGTGGTGTAGCCTAATCACCTGCGCGGTGTCAGGTGCGCAGGAAGCGGTGTGTGGGTTGTTTATGGAAGTGGTCCCTCGGTGTGATTGTTTGTGTGTATAATGTAAGGAGTGGTGGATTTGTGGGGGGGGGGGGGGGGGGATTTCAGTTTGTGGGAGGAAAACTGGAACTAATTTGGACAATCGGAATCAGGAAAAAATTGGAATGAATTGTGAAAGTATGGAATGTTTAAAAATATAAATTGCACACAAATGTAACCTTTACATACAACCTTAGCTTATACACATAATTATAGCGGATTCCATGGACTATATACACAGCTCTAGCCTATACATACAACCTTAGCCTATACACACAACTGTAATCTATACCGTAGACTATACGCACCACTGTAGCCTATACTGGAGACTCTTCACACAACTGTAGCCTATATATACAACTGTAGCCTATGCACACAAATGTAGCCTATACCATGGACTATACACACAACTGTAGCCTATTATACCGGAGAATATACACACAAATGTAGCCTATACACAACTGTAGCCTATACCGGAGACTATACACACAACTGTATCCTATACATACAACTTTAGCCTCTACACAACTCTAGCCTATATACACAACTCAAGCCTATACATACAACCTTAGCCTATGAACACAACTCAAGTCTATTTGCACATCCAGCAAGACCGTTTCTATGTTGTAGTTGTAGCCTACAAGTCAAGTTAGACTAGACACATAATGTTGACAGATAACGTAGACAGTATCTTGCTAACATGTTTCTACCATTTTTTAATCAAATCATCCATCAGCTGGCATGGTGGTAAAGTTTAATTAATTAACCTAATTACACTTGCTCGGCCTTGTAAAGATAAAGTAGACGTAACGCTTAATTATTTCAAGATAATGTTAATTAACCTGGTATTCTATCTTCTTTTCAGTCCACCTTATCCTGGTATATGTGTGTCACCCCCCCCCCCTGTCACCCCCCCACCCCCCACTTTAATTTAATTCCATGCATGCAGTGCATAAATATAATCATTCCCCTTTAATCCCTGTTTGTTATGTATTCCCTTTAATCCCTGTTTGTTATCTATTCCCTTTTATTCCCTGTAATGTGTGTATCATCTTTCCTCCTCAATGCCTAAGGCATAAGGGTAAATGAAGTAGAGTTTATCCGTGTAAAGAACCTCTGCATATAATGGGAACAGATTTGCCTTAGTTACTCTGTCAGTTCCCATCAGTGCTGGGTTTACTCGGGGATCCGAACTTGAGTTTTTCGGGTTAGCTGTAGTACTCTTCTACCACCCGACCACGCCGTCCTGTAGTGTGTAGCGTCGTCTACTTTTATTCTCTGTAAAGTATATTGTGTATCACTCTCCCCTTTTATTCCCTGAATATTATGTTTTACCTTTCCCGTCTATTCCTGCATCACCACTCCCCCCCCCCCAACCACCCCCCCCCACACCCCCACCCCACCCCCCCCCCATCAGTCCCGTGTACAGAGTTATCCCGTGTCACATATGAAGGTGTCCCTTGTCCAGCCAGAGTTGTTTGTCCCTGATAACCCCGTGTATGTCCTCACATAAACATGGCTGACAGCCTACATGCTGGGTCACTTGTTGGACTCGTTTTAGGACATCTGGCTCGGTCTACATTGTGTGTTGGTGGGGGGGGGGGGGACTCAAGGCTGATATTAGGACATCCACATATGATGGATTTGGTTTCTTTTGCGGTGTATTTACATGGTAGTCTGGTGCAGAGTTGTTTACTTTTTTTTCTTTATGTAATCACTTTAACGTCACATCTACTGGAGACAAATTGAAGACAAATCTTGGTAACGATTGGCACTTGTTTAATCAGGTTTTAGAGACGGCGTGGCCCAGAGGTAAAGCCCAATACTGCTAACCCGTAGTCTTGAGTTCGAATCCGGGTTAAAATCAGTAAAACGGTCCTGAGTCCACCCAGCTCTGATGGGTACCTAACTCACATTAAGGAAGCAAATTTCAGCTGTGTAAAGTGTTGACCACAATATCCCCTTGTATGCCGAGGTCATTGAAACAGAAAAACATTATCTGCTCCATGTGTCTTGGGCACAAATGGGAAAAATATTACAATGAACCCGGTTTTAGTTGCTTAAATACTTTTCGTAGCATATTATTGTGTGTGTGCATAAATAACATTGTCTTGACGTATAAGACCCCCAACTTTAGTGTGTTAGCACTCTAGCCATGACCTGTTAAAACCTTACCTAACATCGCTCAATCAAGCTCTTGTTGTTCCTCCTGTTTAACCTTACCCCACCATGAGTTTTGTGTTCAACTCATTAAGTAAATCCGGTACAGTTTAATCTTACCAGTAACCCAACCTGTAGCCAGTCGTGTGGTGATCTGCTAATTGGCGTGATTAATCACGTCTGAGAATGTTTTACAATGCCCTCTTAAGAATAATTTGAAGATAGTGTTTCTACTCTATTTGGTCATGTCTTTGAATGGTGAAGCAATGAGCACGCCGTATTATTAGAAGGGAGAAAATTAAAATTCAATTCGCCCACACGTTCATTATTTGTATGAATTATTTTATTAGATTGTAAATATTTTGAGGATGGCATTTGAATAAATCTATGTGTATATTACTGAGACATGTGAATGTCTTCAGGTGTATGTTGTAAATGAATGTTGGTCGGCAGAGACCCTCATGACCCGAGTTATAAATGGCGTCCAGAATGACCCGAGTTATAAATGGCGTCTAGCCTGTGACACTGCTGGTGTCTGACACTGACGCCAGAGCGCGTGTACTGCCAACACGTCCAACAAGCCCAGCTGTCACTGTCAGTATGTACGTCATTTGTTTGGTCACGGTCCGTTGGTTTGGTCGAGCGTCTCATCCATACTCTCTGACACGAACAGGGGGGGGGGGGGGCATTATTTAGCTGGCACACTGGCGGAAACGACACCGGAACTAGCAATTTGTGTGGTATTCCCATTCATCTGGGGACCGTCTGTGACTTGCTTGCCACGCTGAAATGTATAGTTTAAGATCGTCATTTGAGAAAAAAAATTTAACATGATACTTAGTTGTTGGTTTCGTCCTAAGACAAATGTAGTTGTTTCTTGTTAAGGGCTGTTTGTCATTTAAATTTCGTGTGTGAAACCTTGGTGCATTATTTAAAGAGTGGTATGCGTAGGGGTGTTGTATTTGAACGTGCATTGTTTAAATACGGGTATTAACATTGTGTATCGGACGACGTGGTGGAATGGTAGAGCGTTCGGCTGTTACCCCGAGGGTGTCGAATTTGATCTCGGTCCAGTACTAAGGACTGCAGGATGTCACTGAGTCCACCCAGCTCTGATGAGTACCTGACTTAAGAAAGTATAGGTAGCTAGGCATGGTGCGGATATACCATTTCATCATATACCCATTTGCATTTTGTATGTGCATTTTTAAGCATTTCGGGAACACGTTTGAATGAAAATATTTATATCGCCATTGAGACAAGTTGGACGGAGAACTGAATATTAACCTGCTGTTTTTCTACCTTTGTTTTTTTTTTATCTTTTATTATTTCCCTTTCTGAACGTTGGAATGTCCATGTACTTGTTCGTTGTTCGTTGCTTGCTGTGTCTTGAGAGACTTAGATTCCAGTCGAGGAGGCAAGTGACAAGCCACACACGTAATGTAACCATTGTCTGCTGGGTGACTCCTCGGAAAAAAAATTAAATTTATTTCAATTCTCACTTAAGCTTTAAGAAAAACAAATCCTAAGCGAATTTTTAAAAATTTCCGTAGACACAACAAAATGAAACCTAATCCGTGGAAAGATTTCTATAAACTTATCGGGAATTTCTTTTTTTCTGCAGAACATGACGATCGTGCTGAGATTTAAAAATAAACTGGTATAGCTAATACATAGGGGGCTTCCAATGCCCCCCCCCCCCCCGTTGTTTCATTGAGCTGTTGAACAATTACCACCTATGTACACTACTTTTCAACAGTTCTTACGTGTTGGTTTTTTTTTTTTTTTTTTGTTCTTTTGGAGTGGATTCGAACACAGGACCTCACATAGAGACATAAAGAATTGACATGTCATTTCAACCTGTCAGTCAAGATGGGGGTGGGATGGTTGGGAGGGGGATCGCTGCATTTATTCTTGGAATAAATTTCTTACTCGCTGGAGATTTGATCTGTCCTCTTTTGTCTTGGTAGGTAGAATGAAAACAACCCCATAGGGATAAGGACAGGAACTATTTTTTTTTTGCCTGTCTTGTTGGTTTCTATCAAGGTATTTAACGCATGAGTTAAAACTCCGCGAAAGCTTCGTTGACAAGATAAATACAAATGTTAGTTGGTGATACATGAGGATGTGACGGGTCTTGGGGAGACGGTAGGGGGCGTTGTGTAAGTGGGCGAGTTGGTGGATGGGTTGGAGCTGGATAACTTGTAGGACGGGTTGGTTGTGGTTTTAGGGTGGGAACAAGGTTATGTGTGTGTGTGGGGGGGGGGGGGGTTGGTTGAAATTTGGGGACGGGTTGGTTGTAGGTTGGGGACAAGGTTGGGGGGGGGGGGGTTGAAATTTGGGGACGGGTTGGTGGTAGGATGGGGACAGGTTGGTGGTAGTTAGGAGACGGGTGGGAGACGGGTTGGTGGTAGGGTGGGATCGGGTTGGTGGGGGGGGGGTTGATGGTACGGGGGACACGGGTTGGTGGTAGGTTGGGGACGGGTTAGTGGTAGGGTGGGGGACGGGTTGGTGGGACGGGTTGGTTGTATGGAGGGTGGGGACGGGTTGGTTGTAGGGTAAGATCGGGTTTATTTTAGAGCTACATACTGCTGCTTTCCCCTCCCAACCCCCGCCCATTCCTCCTCTTTTCCAAGCACTTATATTCGCATTTCATCCTCCTGTCCCTACCTCCAAACTTCTACCAATACATTCACACCTTCACTCAGCCCCTTCTAACTCTAGACACTTTTACCCTCACTAATGTACCCCATGCTTCTAACCTCACACTTTTACCCCCACACTTTACCCTTACACCCCCCCCCCCCCTCCCACACACACACCCACAAGCCTGTAATAAAAATTGTACCCCAGAACCTCCCCTAGAATGACACATACCTGAAGCCCCAACAATCAGGTGCTGGTGCCATGTTTGTACTCCTCTCACCTGAGTACACCTGGCGGTTAGTTCACCGACACACCTACAAATTGACGTGCCACTGGAACCACTCTGGCATTTTCTGGTCGTCTCACCCTTGTCATCCGCCCATTGTCCCCACATATGGAACCTATTACCGCCCCTGCCAGTGTGAACTGTTTACCTTTTAAAAACCGTTTGTTTTTGTTTTTCTTTGGCACACAACTCCAGACACATGGGGTACAATTTGATTTGTCTAGAAGAGAATTATTGTCAGCAGTTTGTACAGTTATCGAAAGTTATCCTAGTGTGGAGGTATAGTTTTAGTCATGCTAGCACGCATCCCAATAGTTCAATAGAACAAACATGCGTATCTATATTACTAACACTTCTTAAGCAAATCCTTTGTACAGTGGCGTAGCTAAAGTATAGGAGAAGTTTTAAATCTCTAGAAAAGATGAATAATTTTTCGATGTATGTCACTAGAGTGCCAAATAGCACCAGTATACAATCTTTATACACGCGGACTGTGAAATATGTATTTGTATGGCTACCTTTTTAAGTAGTATGGGAATGGAGAGGTACAGTTCGAGTCGAGGTTCCTTCTTTAAATATTGTTTAGACAAAGAATGTGTTTTTCTTTTAAGTTATTATTTGAGGATGTAGGTAGGTAGAAGAAAACAACAACAATGAACGTTGCTGACTGGCTGTCGGTGTAAATGAGCACTTAAGAAAGCAAATATTGACGCTGCGGTTCAAGGGAAACGACTGGGTTGAAGAAAGAAGAAAAAACCAAGCTCTCTGCTAACAAGGTGCCTGTGTGCACGGGTCTGACGGGGGGCACCTGTCCACGTTATGTCCCCTTGATTTGATGCACCCGTCAGCTGGGAGTGGCACCCATTGTAAACGGTATCGCGGGGGGGGGGGGGGGGGGGGGGGCGGGGGGGGGGGAGTACCGGTAGGGTGAGGACACTGCGGTCATGAGATCTCATTAAAAGACGATATTTTATCACTTAATATCCCCCCCCCCTTCATCACTTAGCTTGCCTTGTGTGGTCTGATCTATTTACTTATTACTTAGGGGCCAGTGAGGAACACAGGGCTGCATCTAAACCTCTTCATTGTTTAAGGCAGTTCTCTTTATTGCATGCAGCCCACGTAAGCCCAGCAGCCATTGCTTCTTCCTCCACTGTCCAGGATAACTTAGCTCACCCAACTTCTTCTCTTCTCCTGAGGGTTCCAATCTAACACTTGCCTCGTAATGCTGTCCTTTTCCCTTCTCAAGGCCTGCCCGATCCACCCCCTTATGTCGACTCTAATGTCCCTATCAATCGGCAGCATTTGAGGTCTAAGTATAGACATGTTCTCTTGTGGAATAGATGCCGACACTAGACGAGGGTGGAATATATTACCACAGCCCAGAGTGAAACGTATCGTTAGATAAGAGATTTCATCTCTCTCATAATTCTCGCTGGCATGTGGATTGGATCTGAAGAACTGTCCAACGTTTGACTACACACCTGACGGCCATTTGTTGGAACACGGCTGATTAACTGTGAAGTATGTGAGAATAGTCTGTATAATTGGTTGCCTTTTTAAAAAAAATTCAGTTTAAAGAAAGTAATCTTTATGCTGAACATCAAAACATCAATTCTAGCTAGATCTAAATGACATGTAGAAGCCTAAAGCCATCTCAAGGGGGGGGTGCCACGTTTAATTATATATATATATATATATATATATATATATATATATATATAATGTCTAACCGTGTAGTTACAAAAGATGTTTGCAATGCTCACTAAACCTCAGAAGCCTATACACCTCACACATAAAAGACCTAAACTTGCGTGGTTTCCAAAAGCACAGAGTTTTGACCAATATTGTCCACAAACTCTTCTGGTCAAGCGCGGCTATATGCCGCACGTGTCATTCGGACACTTGGAGACGAGCAGCTGGTTCCATCTCTTGTCGGCGCCTGACGACAGTGGCACCGAGGGACACGAATTCGCCCCGCCCCTCACGTCGAGAGTGAACCTGTGGGGGGATGAGCCCGTGGCCAATCCCGGGGAGTGTGTCTGACGTGGGCGATTGTTTGCTGTCTGTTGCTTTATTGATCTGGTCTGCTGCCCGCCGTTGTTACTTACCGTGTCGTTGGCTGGCACCGGCTGGACTGTGGGCTGGTCATCTGTGGAACCACCCCTTGCATCTATCTACATCGGTATGGTGGACAGTCATTGTTTCCAGATAGACGTCGATCAAAGCTTACATTTTTTAAAGTCGTCGAAATAGCAAGGATCTTTAAAACAACATAGATCTAGAATCTAGTACTCTTTGCGTTTTGCTGATGAACTAGGTATACTGAAATGACTAAAAATGAAATTTAAAATTAGAAAATTAACGATAATACGAACAGAAGCTTACTCCATCTTCGCTCCAACCCTAAGATAAACCTAACCTACTAAAAAAGCTTAATTATTTGCAGTTTCTTCCAGATTGTTACTCATCTCGACTAAATCTGCTGTACAAATATGAATGCTTACATTTTTACTTTCTCGTATACGAAGTATAGAGGAAGTATTGTAATCGTGCAAAAGATCAAAATCGAGATTTTGAAAATCTCGACATTTTACACCTACCAGAGTCGGAAAAACAGTTTTGCAATTTTGTCCGCACGTCTCTGTGTGAGTATGTATTTGTGTGCGTGTATGTGTGTATGCTATGTGAACACGATATCTTGAGTACCGCTACAGCTATGTTGATGAAATTCCAGAGATTTCCGGTAACCGGAAGTGGAACTTATTCTACCAAAAACTTTAGTAGTGTTTCAGATAAATAATCCGAATTCCACATATAAGTAAAAGATCTATTTCTCTGCCTTCTGTCGAATTTGGAATAATTTCCGTTGACCGGAAATAGTACTTTACGCTATTTCCGATTTAACAAAAAACGCATATGAATTTATAAAGTACTAATATTCCGCATTATTATAGACATTGACATAGGATGTGATATGTGACTGGTATGTTGTCTACGGTTATAATTCCTGACACAGAAACAACTAGGTCTGTAGACGTGTCGTGTACCGCCGCTGAAATAGACACCCGTTTACACCTAGTACCACTGCTCCGGTAACAACTACCGTCTGTAAACATACGATGCTGTGGTGTACGGTCCCTGGTAGAGCTAGTTTGTGTTTGGGGTTCAAGTTTCAGAGCTTGATACACGGACACATAAAACCTTGATGAACACATACATTACTGGTGACACGGATTGTATCGAGTGTCCGGTCTATGTAAGGGTGTTGGTGTTGTCCCTCCACCCCCCCCCCCCCCAACCCCTACCCCAGCATCACATTCTTACCTATTTTAGATGTAGAAAGGATCCGTTTTAGATAGCCTGAGCTAAAAATAGTTTGTTACCAGTAGATGGCAATTTTTAATGTAATTATACCGAATGATACCGAGTAATGATCACAATCACTACGCAGTTTGTCGAGTTTGTTCTTTGACTTGTCAAACAGTTCAATAGTCAAAATGTCATGTGCATCGACACGCCTGGTAATTCTAATTACATCGACTTGTCAATTTTTGTTCCATATTAAGATTTGTCTGTTTGAACTAGTCAAATTGCTCCATATAAAACGTGTCTAATTGCATCATATATTGACTTGCCGAATTGCTCCATATAAAACGTCTCAAGTTCCCCCTCCCCCCCCCCACCCCCATGTAACCGTAGAGCCGCCACTGAATGTGTGTCTGGTCCCTCCACGGGGTCCAAGGAAATGACAGGTGTGACTGTGGTGTCTCAGGTAACGAAAGCTAACACCAGCCACCAGACCCCCAGACTGGTCGGGTTGGTTTCTTCTACACCTCATCCCCGCCTGCTTCAAATTCTTTGGCACATCCACATCTCTTACTCAGCCCATATCATAATTGTTGTATCTCATCTGCTACATCGATCGTCTAAGGCCATTAAATTGTTGTATATTATCTGCTACATCGATCGTCTAAGGCCATTAAATTGTTGTATATTATCTGCTACATCGACCATCTAAGGCCATTAAATTGTTGTATATTATCTGCTACATCGACCATCTAAGGCCATCAAATTCTTGACAAATCTACATCCCTAACCCAAGACCACCAACTTGTTTAATAACTCTGTAACATCCCCTTACTAATGCTCTCTTGTACGGCGTGGTTGAATGGTCGAACTTATGACTGCAAACCCGAGAGTCTCGAGTCATTGGGGTGTCCCTGAGTTCACCCTGCTCTGATGGGTACCTGACACATGTTATGGAAACAAAGGCGGCTGACCACATTACCCCCTGGTAATGGAGACAGACGAACTCTACTTCATCTGCCCCATATGTCTTGGGCACGAACGGGAAAAGATGATGACTTAGGCCATCACATTGTTTGCATCTCCTACAAGTTATGATGAGTTGTGTTTAAAGAAATGAACATGCTATATATATACCATTTAACAGGTGTTATACTAACGTCTGTGTTTGCTTACTTTCAGGTGTATCTGTTCAGTGCTGTCTCAGCTGTTTATCTGTACTTATTTAGGTAAGTGGTCGTCCCTAGTACATCTGTGATTCTGTCTAGCTTTTATCTGTACTTATTTAGGTAAGTGGTCGTCCATAGCACATCTGTGATTCTGTCTAGCTTTTATCTGTATTTATTTAGGTAAGTGGTCGTCCATAGCACATCTGTGATTCTGTCTAGCTTTTATCTGTACTTATTTAGGTAAGTGGTCGTCCATAGCACATCTGTGATTCTGTCTAGCTTTTATCTGTACTTATTTAGGTAAGTGGTCGTCCATAGCACATCTGTGATTCTGTCTAGCTTTTATCTGTACTTATTTAGGTAAGTGGTCGTCCATAGCACATCTGTGATTCTGTCTATCTTTTATCTGTACTTATTTAGGTAAGTGGTCGTCCATAGCACATCTGTGATTCTGTCTAGCTTTTATCTGTATTTATTTAGGTAAGTGGTCGTCCCTAGCACATCTGTGATTCTGTCTAGCTTTTATCTGTACTTATTTAGGTAAGTGGTCGTCCATAGCACATCTGTGATTCTGTCTAGCTTTTATCTGTACTTATTTAGGTAAGTGGTCGTCCCTAGCACATCTGTGATTCTGTCTAGCTTTTATCTGTACTTATTTAGGTAAGTGGTCGTCCATAGCACATCTGTGATTCTGTCTAGCTTTTATCTGTACTTATTTAGGTAAGTGGTCGTCCTTAGAACATCTGTGATTCTGTCTAGCTTTTATCTGTACTTATTTAGGTAAGTGGTCGTCCTTAGAACATCTGTGATTCTGTCTAGCTTTTATCTGTACTTATTTAGGTAAGTGGTCGTCCCTAGTACATCTGTGATTCTGTCTAGCTTTTATCTGTACTTATTTAGGTAAGTGGTCGTCTGTAGCACATCTGTGATTCTATCTAGCTGAGTAATACAGACCATTCAACCACACACAAGCCACACATCAAAACATCACTTTAAATAGGCACCCGCTTAAATAAATATACTTTAAAAATATACGTTTCAACTGTAATACTGCTTGGGTACATCTTTTTATTTTTAGGCCAAAGGGCAACAACCGGAGAAAAATTGTAATATTCGATATACTGGTTCTTTCATTTAATTGTTATGTGTTTTTTTAAATATATTTTTTTTTAATTGTGTGAAATAATAGCCTAAATTTAACGTATTTTATTAACTATGTTATCCGGTTGTTGTTTTTTTTAATATTCTAGCAAAAACATTTTTAGAACACTTTTAAAAAAAAATTACTGGGTTATTGACTCCTTGAGCACCTATAGGTGTTAAGCAATTTTTCGGGATTCTGTCTTCTTCTCTGTATTGCATCTTCTCACCAAATAATATATATTTAGATCTACATTTCTTTTCGGTTTTACACATGGACGGTCCATCATAGCCTCGCTACTTGCTTGTCTTGTGGATCGAATCCCTAAATTGTAGTCGTTAATTACGTGTTGATCGAATTGCACGACACCTGATTCCCATCTGTGAGCCACCCGATAATCGAACGACAGGTATATGACGTGTTGGTTCCAGTCTAGAAGAACTCTTGCACGCATGACTGGTGTCCGGGCCCCATGTTACACGTGTGTCGCCGGCCTCTACATGACGGACCCGCGGGGAGGGGGGGGGGCTAAAATGACCGGCGGCTCTCGCACCTTTTGTAATCCCGTTCATAAACCGACAACCGGCCCGTGTTTTGTTTCGTTTATTCTTCTCACAGAAACACAACAAAAAATGGCCCTCACGTGCAATTCAATGCCCCCCCCCCCCCACACCTCCTCACTCTCCCATCCCCCGCGGGTCAATTTCTCCCATTCTGCACACGTTTTGAGATCCTGTGGTAATCCCACGTTCCATATCTGTCCCACCAGCCATCGCGGCGTTCCCTTTTTGTTCGCTTTAATATTTTCATTTTCTTGACATTCTCATTCAAAAGTTTCCACCGACAAACCTCTAAACCCCCCTCCCCTCCTCCCCTCCCTCCCCGGTACAGTTTCAATTGTCCCCGCGGTGCCATAATTGCACAAAATGATATGCCCGAGGGGCATATTTTGACACGGAATCGTTAGCCGGACTTTGTTGCTGAATGGTATAATTTCCTGGGCACGACGTGTAGAGTGCACTTGGTGTAGCGGCCATTTCCCACAATCCCCCGCTCAACAGATCACTCCAAAACTCGTCGATATCGGCAGAGAAGGGGGGGGGGGGAGGAGGAGGGAAGTTTTATTTCATCTCGACGACAATGCAAATCTCGTGCGACACAACGGTGTTCTTTGAGTGAGGCGAGCGGCTAACCGTTTTTTTTATCTAACCAGTTCCCGTTGTTTCGGAGGAACCAGTGATGTGTAGAGGAACCTACCTACACCCCCCCCCCCCCTCATCCTAAACTGTTCCAACCATCGACACACACAACTGACTGAGTAATTACAATATCGTCGCTGCATCTTTGAATGTAACACAACTGTATGATAATAATTACAAGTGGCTTACACCTCCGGCTATAGAGGAGTGGGTGTTCAGGGGAGTAGTGTTATTATACACGGCACTATTCTTGCCACCCTTAACATCTATGTAATACAGGCCCATAAGTGGGAAGGTGCGTTTTTGTGAGCGGCGCTCAGTTTACTTAATAACACCTATATAATACAGGTTCCCAAGTGGAAGATGCGGTTGTAAACGGCGCCCAGATTAGCCGTACGTACTGCTGTCAAAGTCCGGTACTGTTTTATAAAGATGATACAGTCGTGGCCTGTTGCGTGAGATGTTGGAGGGTGTACGGGGGATGTTATATTAGACTGTATGGAGAGACGTAGTGGTGTTAGGGGGAGGACATGTAGGACTATATACATGACGTATTGTTGTTTGGGGGTGATGTAGGCAAGACCTAATCTTGCTAGGGGGAGGACATGTAGGACTATATGGCAAGACGTAATCTTGTTAGGGGGACATTTATGACTATATGGCAAGACCTAATCATGTTACGGGTAAGGCATACTTGCGTATACTAAGTAGTATATACGGTTCTGCGTGTTACGACCCGCTATGTTTAGGGGTAGGACATGGAAGACTGTATTTTAGGATGGAAGTTTATAAAGACTTGCTTGCTCTTTCATCAGACTTGACCATACTGCCGATACCAGTATAAAGAGAAAACATCTTTGAAAAAAGGGATAACATACCGGTTTACTGGAGAACATATGGTAGGACACATCGGCCTATACTAACTATAGGACATTGATAGAGTTAAGACAACTCGGTCTAGACTAACAGTAGGATATTGTTTTAGTTAAGAGATATTGGCTTATACTGACTGTAGAGTTAAGACTTCTTGGCATATACTATCAGGGACGGAGTTAAGACATATCGACCTACTATAACTGTAGTACAGAGTTGAAACATATCGGCCTATACTTACTAAAGGACAGAGTTAAGACATATCCGCCTATACTAACTTAAGGACATTGTTGAGACACATCGGCCTACACTAACTGTAGGACAGAGTTGAGACATATCGGCGTACATAAGCTGTACAAACACGGCATATAGCCTGTGGGTGTTACCGTACTCTCCAGTCTAAAGAACGGTGTTGTTGAACCTGTGATTAGCCCAGACTTGAGGAACGAAACCCCTCGGGGCCAACTTTGAGGATCTCAAGTAAACCTTGTTTTTGTGGTACGGTGGTAGATGAAGGGCGGCATCATGAGTGGACCCTGACTAGCGGATCCCGACAAAAGGACCCCCGACAAGAGGACCCCGACAACCGCTGGTAAGTCTCGACAATCTAGCGACACAAACTCGGATTGAAATGGCCTGCTCATGCAGACACGTCTTTCAAGCCGGAGACAAGTTTTTTTTTTGCCTGGAGGGGGGCGGACTCCTCAGAGGTTCATCCATGCGGCTAAAGCATCCCGAGTAGGGCGCCTAATTGGGTGTATTGTGGATCGCATGCCCGCCCGTCTTTAAATTACATTGCAGGTGTCCACACGGAACCAGTGAAGTGGTCGGCACCCCGTCTAGTACTGTAGCTAGTGTATCGCACACTATCTATACTTTACACGTTCTTAAACCACTTCATATGTATATTGTATGAGTCTTTATAAAAAGTTATAAAAACATATACATATACATGTATGTATATTTGTATGTATGCGTATAATATATACATATGCGTATATATATTATATATATATAATATATATATATATATATATATATATATATATATATATATATATATATATATATATATATATATATATATATATAATTATTGGGCGTGAAGATGCAGATTCTACATGTGAATATGTGCTGGCAAATACTTGTTCCCACTGCATATTTCCCCACACACATGAGCATGTCTTCCTCATCTGGTGGACACCCCCCAGCATAGGACACGCCGCATCCATTACACGTGGGTAGCGAGCGGTAAGACAAACGGGATCAATTATCTATGTAAAATATCAACAAATACATCCATTAGGTCATGTGGCCGCCTCCTGACAGCGCATAAATAAAGCCAATAACACGATGGATGTTCACCGGGACATTGTTTACTGGGGAGAGTTTGTGCTGAAGCTGAATAGACAGGTTTCATGCTCTGGCCTTTCATTGAAGGCGAGGTGGAACCTGTCAAATATGAACACATAAACAAACATGGCTCATATATATATATATATATATATATATATATATATATATATATATATATATATATATATATATATATATATATATATATATATATATTACTGCTAATGTATGGTATAAGAACGGAGCCGAATGAAGCTTTAATGATTCGTGCTGGGTTTTTACTTTCTCGTATATACGAAGTATAGAGAAAGTCTTGTAATCGTGCAAAAAAAAAATCGAGATTTTTACAAATCTCGACGTTTTACACCTCACTGATCCGGAAAAACATAATTTTGCAATCTTGTCCGTATGTCTGTGTGTCTGTCTGTCTGTCTGTCTGTCTGTCCGTGTGTAAACACGATTACTTGAGTACCGTTACAGCTAGGTTGATGAAATTTCATATATAAGTATTTTATCAAAATCGTAGATCCGTATCAACTTTTGAGCGATTTCCGATAACCGGAAGTGGTACTTTTCCTACTTTGAATTTTTCAAAAGCCTATAACTTGAGTATTTTTTTAGAGAGATAAATGAAATTTTACATGTAAGTAAAAGATCTAATTCTCTACCTTCTTTTAAATTTTGAGTAATTTCCGTTGACTGGAAGTAGTAATTTACGCTACTTGCGATTTCTCAAAAAACTAATGTACATTTTTAAAGTACTTATAATATTGCGCACTATTATGCGCTTTTTTATTTGGCGTTCACTTGGTGTGCAATTAATTTGTCTACGAGATTTTATTCTATTTTTAAAACTTTAAGTATTTAAAATGGATTAAAAATCATGTATATAGCCCGAGTTCCCATCCCCTGTTACTTTATATAAGAATATTCGAGAAAGTTTAGGGGAGATCACTCCCGGTTTATTTAAATAGCATTAATCACAATGTTAATTTCGCTGATGAAAGTGGCCATGTTTTATTTAGTGTTGTGTTCGGTTTTGATAATATATATATGTATGAGAATTATTTTTTAATATATTTTTGTGTAGTTGGCCCGACAATCGTCGTGCGACGTTAATGTTACTTGAATTGCTCAACTGAGATACGTTATGTGCTCAGGTTTTAGATAGTTAATAAATGGTTTCATTTAGGTGGCAAGGTTTTAGATAGTGAACTAGTAACATTTAGGTGGCCAAGTTTTAGATAGTGAAGTAGTAACATTTAGGTGGCCAAGTTTTAGATAGTGAAGTAGTAACATTTAGGTGGCCAAGTTTTAGATAGTGAAGTAGTAACATTTAGGTGGCCAAGTTTTGGATAGGTCTAGTTATCATTTAGTTGGCCAAGTTTTGGATAGGTCTAGTTATTATTTAGATGGCCAAGTTTTGGATAGGTCTAGTTATCATTTAGGTGGCCAAGTTTTGGATAGGTCTAGTTATCATTTAGTTGGCTAAGTTTTGGATAGGTCTAGTTATCATTTAGATGGCCACGTTTTGGATAGGTCTAGTTATCGTTTAGGTGGCCAAGTTTTGGATAGGTCTAGTTATCGTTTAGGTGGCCAAGCTTTGGATAGGTCTAGTTATCATTTAGGTGGCCATGTTTTGAATAGGTCTAGTTACCATTTAGTTGGTCAAGTTTTGGAAAGGTCTAGTTATCATTTAGTTGGTCAAGTTTTAGATAGTGAACTAGTAACATTTAGGTGGCCAAGTTTTGGATAGGTCTAGTTATCATTTAGGTGGCCAAGTTTTAAATAGGTCCAGTTATCATTTAGTTGGTCAAGTTTTGGATAGGTCTAGTTATCATTTAGTTGGTCAAGTTTTGGAAAGGTCTAGTTATCATTTAGAGTTGGTCAAGTTTTGGAAAGGTCTAGTTAATATTTAGTTGGTCAAGTTTTGGAACGGTCTAGTTATCATTTAGTTGGTCAAGTTTTAGATAGTGAACTAGTAACATTTAGGTGGCCAAGTTTTGGATAGGTCTAGTTATCATTTAGGTGGCCAAGTTTTAAATAGGTCCAGTTATCATTTAGTTGGTCAAGTTTTGGATAGGTCTAGTTATCATTTAGTTGGTCAAGTTTTGGAAAGGTCTAGTTATCATTTAGAGTTGGTCAAGTTTTGGAAAGGTCTAGTTAATATTTAGTTGGTCAAGTTTTGGAAAGGTCTAGTTATCATTTAGTTGGTCAAGTTTTAGATAGTGAACTAGTAACATTTAGGTGGCCAAGTTTTGGATAGGTCTAGTTATCATTTAGGTGGCCAAGTTTTAGCCATGGTAAAGTAAAAAGATAAACAAGTCCACCATGTGTTAGTAATTGTAGGCGGGCACCAAAATGTCGCACATCCGGCCAGATGATCCCCCCCCCCCCCACCTAAGTGTCACGGCCATTATGACGTCCGGTGTGCGCCTGTCACCCAGCACCTGAGGGATGATTGTGTGGGCCTGTCAGACCCGGCTAACGGCAATGAATTCCCTCCTGTTTTCCCCCCACTGACGGGCCCTGAGTGTTTATTTATATTTCATATTCTCAAACCGGCGGAGATTGGGCTGGCGGGAAGCGCGTATGTCTGTTGGAATTGGAGAGATTAGGGGTGGGGGTGGGAGGAGGGGGGGGGGAGTAGCACCTGGTAATCGTAGTGTTGTTATTGTAATGAAATGGGAAGGGGGGGTATGAGAGTTGGGGTTATAACAGGTGAAAGGAGTTGTGCTTGTATATCTAGTAGATTTCTAGAGCTTAAAGTTAAGATTTCGTTTTTTTCTCTATAATCGATCGAATGGAATATTTTTATATTTAAAGGTGTTATGGGGGTGGGTGGTGGCGGGACGGTTTTTCCTTTATTGATAGTAGCAAAGTGTTTGTTTGCTGTTGGTTATGAAAACAGGACTTTTGGTGGTAATTTGTCGGAGCAAATGAGTGTTTTTCCAGTATTGGCTGTCCAAACAAAAAGCAGCGCGGAGACGCGGGGTGCAGGGGTTTGGGAAAATTAGCTTCGTGTCAGAGGGGGTCGGCAGATTACAGGGGCCTGTCTAAACACGGGCAACTTCAGGGTCGAGAGAGACGGGTTTGGCTTCTCTAGGGGGATTCGGTAGAGAGACAGGTTTGGCTTCCTACTTTCCTAGAAGGTTGGCTAGGGTTTACGATTTGAGGTTTAGTATAAGCAATAGGGACGGAGAGGTTGAGGTGTATATTTTAACCCTGAATATATGCTTTCTGAAAGGGTTGATTGGGGTATGTATTCTATCCCTAATATGTGCTTTCTGAAGGGTTGGTTGGGGTATATAATCTATCCTTAAATATGTGCTTTCTGAAAGGGTTGATTGGGGTATGTATTTTATCCCTAATATGTGCTTTCTGAAAGGGTTGATTGGGGTATGTATTTTATCCCTAATATGTGCTTTCTGAAGGGTTGGTTGGGGTATATAATCTATCCTTAAATATGTGCTTTCTGAAGCGTTGGTTGGGTATGTATTTTATCCCTAATATGTGCTTTCTGAAAGGGTTGATTGGGGTATATAATCTATCCTTAAATATGTGCTTTCTGAAGCGTTGGTTGGGTATGTATTTTATCCCTAATATGTGCTTTCTGAAAGGGTTGATTGGGGTATATAATCTATCCTTAAATATGTGCTTTCTGAAGGGTTGGTTGGGGTATATAATCTATCCTTAAATATGTGCTTTCTGAAAGGGTTGATTGGGGTATGTATTCTATCCCTAATATGTGCTTTCTGAAGGGTTGGTTGGGGTATATAATCTATCCTTAAATATGTGCTTTCTGAAGCGTTGGTTGGGGCATATAATCTATCCCTAAATATGTGCTTTCTGAAGGGTTGGTTGGGTATATATTCTAACCCTGTTTAGGGTATACACATCTATTGAAATGTTTGGTTTGCCTATTCTAAAATGGAATGCACCTTTGATGAGTATAGTTTGGTTTCTAAAGAAAGATATTTGAAATATAATTCAAACTGATATGTTTTGTTTTCTGTCGGGCTATACAGTGGTACACGTTTCAACGTGACAGGTTGAGTTTCTAAGGGGTAAAAAAATATTTGGAAGCTTGCGTTGTTTATAGAAGTGTCTTGGTTGCTAACACGGGGGCTTATGGTAAACATTTTAAAGGGAAGGATTTAGTTTCTGTTAAGTAGACGCAAGTTGATTGTAAGCTTTACCCTACACAATTTGTCACTGTAGATTTACAAGGCTCTAATAGACCATATACCTCAGCTATAGATTTACAAGGCTCTGATAAACCATATACCTGTAGATTTACAAGGCTCTAATAGACCATATACCTGTAGATTTACAAGGCTCTAATAGACCATATACCTCAGCTATAGATTTACAAGGCTATGATAAACCATATACCTGTAGATTTGCAAGAGTCTGATAGACTATATACCTGTAGATTTACAAGGCTCTAATAAACCATATACCTGTAGATTTACAAGCTTCCAATAGATCATATACCTGTAGATTTACAAGCCTCTGATAGACCATATACCTCAGCTATAGATTTACAAGGCTCTGATAAACCATATACCTGTAGATTTACAAGGCTCTAATAGACCATATACCTGTAGATTTACAAGGCTCTAATAGACCATATACCTGTAGATTTACAAGGCTCTAATAGATCATATACCTCAGCTATAGATTTACAAGGCTCTGATAAACCATATACCTGTAGATTTGCAAGAGTCTGATAGACCATATACCTGTAGATTTACAAGGTTCTAATAGACCATATACCTCAGCTATAGATTTACAAGCCTCTGATAGACCATATACCCCAGCTGTAGAGGGCTCTGATAGACCATTTACCTCAGCTGTAGATTTACAAGCCTCTGATAGACCATACACCTCAGCTTTAGATTCACCAGCCTCTGATAGACCATTTAATTCCCTCAGCTGTAGATTCACCAGCC
Organism: Physella acuta; assembly: GCF_028476545.2. Lineage (NCBI taxonomy): Eukaryota > Metazoa > Mollusca > Gastropoda > Physidae > Physella > Physella acuta. Next base: position 21,811 of record NW_026733048.1, on the reverse strand, counting down.
TCTGATAGACCATACACCTCAGCTGTAGGTTTACAAGCCTCTGATAGACCATATACCTCTGCGGTGGTGTCGACCTGCCGCGGATGCTCTGGGTAACGCTAGCATTGTTTAAGCCGATGATCGCCTCGTCTTTAAAAGCGTATTTACATTTGAGCTGCCTTGTCTCTCATCTCCCTCCCTCCTCCCCTCCCGTCTCTCCCCTCTCAGGTGCCAGAAAAGCTTTTGTTAAATCGTGTTGAAATGGAAGAACAGCACCGTGTGCCCAGAATTAGGATATATCAAAGCAACTCCTCAGGCCGGCTTTGGGAGATACTTGCCTGTGGTATACGGATCCTCACCTTCCCCTGTTTGTTGTCAAGACCCATCGTCTAGGTTTTCCTCTAGCCCAAAACATAACTAGCTTAAAATAAGCTTCCATGTTTTTTAAACTTTTCCTTTTATTTATTCAGGTAAATAATTTTTTTTCTTAACGAAGGAAAAGTGTTTAGTGCGCATATGCGGATGTGTTGTTGTAGGGGTGATTTTTTTTCTTCTGGGTGATTGGGGGAGGGGGGGGGGGGCGACTTTTCCCTAAAAGCCTAGTGGATTAACCCGCTTCAGTTTGGAACATAATTTCCTGCGCCTTGCTTGTCAGTCAATATTGAATAGTTTTTTTGTTGGGTTTTTTTTTTACTCGTTTCAGTTGGAGTAATTTGAAAGTTTTTGGGTCCTTGGTTTTATTTTTTGAGGCGGTGTGGGGTTGTTGAATTTGGGGGAGGGGATTTTTAAAAATGTCGATGTTTAAGTGCGTGTATAAAGAGTTGTTGAGAGGCAGATGACTATAGAGGATGCCAGTATTGTGGCACCGATGGCTTAGTGTTTGGGTTTGGATTAGGGCTAGCAAGTAAATTAATATCACGCGATTAACGGCTCATGTGACAAATTGGATTTTTTGGCAGGTTACGATAAAACCTACTGTACTTTATTGATGTATCGTGAACAGTTTACTTCTGGGTTTCGTGTATGTAGTTTTTGTACTTATGTTACTTTGTCATGCGCTTGTTTCAAGTTGACGTTAAGCTTTCGCTTACAAAATCTCGAGTTAAATGATCAACGTGCTTGTAGCTAACTGTCCCTGGTTAAGCCATGTCCAGGACTTCATAGTTACAGAAGGATGAGCTTTGGAGGTGACCACGCAATCTAGAGGTCGAAGAAACTGCTTTACTCTACTTCATCTGCTCGACGGAATTTTAGTTCAGGGTACTTTTAAAATCAAAACTTCATTTGAGATTACTTAAACTTACTATGTTAGCAGTCATCATACGAGATTATATATGCTAGCTAATTATGTTTATATGTTAGGTAATATCTTCATGTGTACATCATTAGTCCACAACTACAAGGATTTTTTGGCTGTATACACGTTGACCATACAACGTGAAAAGAATTTAATACTATTTAAAGAAGCTCTGAACGGTGGGCGTGGCCTCGTAGACCGATGGTTTCATGGCGTCATTGATTGAGTGTGGTAACGTTATCAAACCGCTTCTGTTAGACGCACCACTTCACGGTCATCCATAACACACGGCGGTGCCTACCACGGGTCGCTTTCAAAGGGCGGTAACTAGATCTCATCTACTCTCACAGATCAACTGATTCCATTGTAGTTGTGCCCCTTCATCTCAGCCGTGACGCTCTATCCTTATCACTCATTGTCATCCTGATTCTGGTACTTCTAATTTGTCAATTTTTTTTTCTCTCTCCCTATCGCGCAGATTTTCACTTTTCTTCTTTTAAGATTAGCAGTCGGCGATTGGCATTAAGGTGAAGAAGTTAAGTTAGATGGTACTGTTGTTTGTGAAGCAAGAACCAGCGCAACGCTATCGTCATTCTACTTTTGAGTGGTTTGATGTTATTCAACTGTGTTCTTTGCCAGCGTAAAGCTTAACATTCACGCTAGATCAAAGGCTTTTTAAACTTCTATTCACGTCTTTTGTGGTATATTACATATGTATTTATAACAGATTATTGTAACGAAAAATATACGATTTTATTATTTGCTTCAAAGTGTACTTTGTCCTTGACTTTAGAATTTTTTTAGAGCAGCGGTGATCTCTTCTTTTCTTTTTTTTTAAAAGAAAAGTTTAAATATCTATCCAGTATTTTTGGTATATTACATATTTATTTGTAACAGAGTACTGTAACAAAACAAAAAATACTATTTTGCTAATGCTTCAAAAGTGTATTTAGGCTTTGACTTCTAAAAATTTTTTTAGAACACCACTGACTTCTACTTTAAAATTAAAAAAAATATCAAAATCTCTATCCAACAGTTCTGCTAATGTAATTTTTGTGTTCATTTTAATTTTAAGTATTAACCCCCTCCCCCACCCAACTATCCCCAACTGAGTGTAGGGCCTGTCACGTGACTACCAATGGGATGGTGTGAAGAGACCCGGGATAAAACCCATGTAGGTGTTCAAGTGTCCCCCATCAATTTCTCGTTACCCCCCGAGTTTGATTTCCTCGGGTCTGGGTGAGGTTGTCAGTGACGTGACGTGACAGCCTGCCGACAGACCCAACGTTGGGGGGATTAGAGGCTAGGGGTGCTCTGGTGTTTGGGGGGGGGGGGGGGGCGTCTTTGGTGTTGGTTCGTGTAGAAAGGTGACGACCAACACAGTCAGACTTCTCGGTTTCTTTGTTCGGTCTTGTAAGCCTCGATTTGATTCTGTTAGATCTTTAAAGCCTCGTTACGATTCTTTTAGATCTTTAAAGCTACTATTAGATCCTATTTAGCGTCGATTTGATTCCAGTCACAATTTTTTTTATTGCGTAGCACAATTTGAAATTCTATGAAAACTGATACCTGACACATTATGATGAATTTCATTTTTTAAAGCAGGCAACTATGAATCGATGTGTCATCCGAAATGACACACATACAACAGCACATACTTTGATCAGGAATATTGTGTATGGCATGTGGTTGTATTGAATTAGATCTATGTTGTATTGTATAATATTGTTTTGTATTTATATTATATTGTATCGTATCGTATCCTATCGTACAGAACTGTACTGTACTGTATTGAGATGTGTTTAGTATTGGTCTGAGCATTTTCAAGCGTTCTTTTTTGGGTTTATGGTCTATGGGGGGAAAAAGATAATGTTCTAGTTTTTGATACTAGTGTGTTTTTTCCCCATGAAATTTCTGTATACCCTTTGTCACTATCGAAGGTGTAATGCAACGATCAAAGTAAACCTTAACATTCAGCCCTTCTAGGCAAGGTATGTTAGCTTGGCCAACGTTTGGGAAAATTTTATACATCCCAAAGTTAGAACAACACCACCACAAGTTAAAACAATACCACATTAAGTAAGAACAGCACCATCACAAGTTAAAACAACACCGCCACATGGTAAAAAAAATTAAACAATACCACAAGTTAAAAAGTAAAAAAAATACCAACTCAAGTAAGAACACCACCACCACTAGTTAAAACAATAACACCACCAGTTAAAACAATACCGCAAAATGCTACCAAAATAATACCCCCCCCCCCCCCCATATTAAACAATACCATCCCATATTTAAAACAATACCACTTTCTTATTAAAATCTATGGCCATGTGCAAATGTTTAGCTTTGTAAACCGTCGCCCGTCCCTCCGTTATTACCTATATAAATTGTCGCGGTTCCTCTCTGGCCGGGGGCCAACGAGCCAGCGCACGTCTGGTCCAATTTGGCACTGGTTAATCACGGCTTATTGTAAATAACTGGGCTCTGTATTGACATTCTAGTGTCAGATAGATGAGCAGTCCCGAGACTTGTGTACACCCCCATATCGTCTGCTGTGGGAATATTCAAACAGCACCCGTGGTGGCGCCACCGGTCCACATTCGCGTACGGTGTAGAAAAAGGGGGGTGCGCGGGGGCTGAAATCTGCCGGGGTCATCTTTTGGAGTGATCTGCCTTTGGGGCGTGAGTTGCCTCCCGTTGTTTACGCCAGGGGTACACAATGTCTTGCCTTGCACAAACACAGGAACGCAAACTTTACGCCGAGACAAGATCGCAATTTTCTCACTCGTCTCTGGGCCAGACGCCGGCTATTTTTATACTCCCGCCTCGTTTTGAGGCGTCGCTGGTAGGAGGAAGGGAGGGAGGAAAATGGCGTCCAATTAATTGGTATGGGTAAAGATGGCTACTTGATGTACACAATAGAAGCTTTGTTACGTGTGTACACAGATTGTGTTGTTTTTAAATTCCTTTGTTTTTTGTTTTTTTTAAAGTTTGTCTTACCAGAAATACTCAATTTAAAATAGCCTTGCAATGCTCCAAGTAAAACATGTATCAATCCTTACTGGGTACTTTAGAAATGTCAGTTGTACTGTATACTAGTGCCGGGTAGAGGCTACTTCAGCTTCAATTCGAACTGACGAGCTATTCAAGAAATACGCTTGTCTGAATATCATTGACTTGCCGGCACTTGTTTAAATAGCATTGACTTGCCGGCACTTGTCTAAATAGCATTGACTTGCCGGTTCTTAAAAACATCATTGACTTGCCGGCTCTTGTCTGAATATCATTGACTTGCCGGCTCTTGTCTGCATATCATTGACTTGCCGGCTCTTGTCTGCATATCATTGACTTGCCGGCTATGTCTGAACATAATTGACTTGCCGGCTCTTGTCTGGATATCATGGACTTGCCGGCTCTTAAAAAATATCATTGACTTGCCGGCTCTTGTTTGAATATCATTGACTTGCCGGCTCTTGTCTGGATATCATTGACTTGCCGGCTCTTGTCTGCATATCATTGACTTGCCGGCTCTTGTCTGGATATCATTGACTTGCCGGCTCTTGTCTGGATATCATTGACTTGCCGGCTCTTGTCTGCATATCATTGACTTGCCGGCTATGTCTGAACATAATTGACTTGCCGGCTCTTGTCTGAATATCATTGACTTGCCGGCTCTTAAAAAATATCATTGACTTGCCGGCTCTTGTCTGAATATCATTGACTTGCCGGCTCTTGTCTGAATATCATTGACTTGCCGGTTCTTGTCTGAATATCATTCTTGCCGGCTCTTGTCTGGATATCATTGACTTGCCGTCTATGTCTGAATATCATTGACTTGCCGGCTATGTCTGAATATCATTGACTTGCCGGCTATGTCTGAATATCATTGACTTGCCGGCTCTTGTCTGAATATCATTGACTTGCCGGCTCTTGTCTGAATATCATTGACATGCAGCACTTGTCTAAATATCATTGACTTGCAGCTATGTCTGAATATGGAGATGTCGTCTTGTCTAGACACCATTGACTTGTGCTGGCCAGCATATCATCACATAATGAAGACAGATCTGCCTGGTGAAATAGACAGACCCTTACCGTCATCTGAAGCCACCCATCTTATCATTGTCTCCCCTTTGTTTGACCCCTCGAGTACACTTGACCCCGGGCACCTATTTAAATGCTGTACTCTAACGTGACAGAACCTAATGCTAGACGACCCTCCACATCCCCGTGTCGTTAAGTGTGCTGAGCCTTAATCACGCGTCTGTCACTTGTCTTAATGGAGCACCAAAGACATCGGGAAATCCCGAGTCGTTGTTTTTTTTTTTTTTTTTTTATATATAAAAAATTGACCAGGCTACTTGTGTTCTGGAATTAAATTTAAAAGTCCATTTCATCTTTTAATTCATTTAATTACCTCTGGCAAAACAGTTTTTATTGGGTTAATTAGGGGGGGGGGGGGGGGGAAGAAGCAAAATCAAACAAACCTTTTAACCCGATTAATTTTGACGCTTTGAAGACTAAATATATAAAGAACCGTATTGCGCCAGTAGGAATTATATTTTTTGTACTTTGGTAATAAAAGCTTTCTTGTATGTAAACCATTCTCACTGTTGTTTTTCTTGTGATGTGGATGTGATTGTTGTAGCGAATACTTTAGGATAGTGGGATATTGTAAGGAAAGAACTAGGATTGTATCGCATAGATGTGATCAGATGAGGTGTTCATGGGGCAATGATCGATTTATCAAGATGACCCTTAACAGTTTTATTTGTATTTTATTTTGATCAGTTTGCCTCTGTTGTTGATTATTAAAAGTTTAAAAGCTTGTAAGAATGTTTACATAGGGCTGCTATGATTGTCATATTTTGGTGGTTGAATACGATCTGAAGATTCTTCAATATCACCTGCCCACATAGATCCGACAAAAGGGAATAATTTTTTAATTAATAAAATACTTTCGTTTTCATTGAGTATGTTAATGTAGATAATTGTAAATTGTGTATTCATGTCTGATCTGGGAAGTCACATACCTATAAAATAGGAAGAATATTTGAAGAACTAGAATCATTCTCTCATGCACACACTACGCACAGGGTACATGCAATCGCTCATTCAATCGGTAGTTTTATGTTGTCCTACCACCGTGTATTTACCGGCAGTAGTCACATACATAGGTAGGCCTAATTGTTTTCATTATGTCTTGTTTTTTCTTTAACTTGTGATCCCCCTCCCATATCACACACCCACATACCCTCCCCCACACGCTACATTTCGGCCTCCGTTGCCCCTTGTCTCTTCCCAATGTCACCCCTTTATTTCACCCCGCCCTCGCCCACAAGCTCGAGTGTGGGATGATAAGACATTATGACAGTGGCTATGGCGTCCAGTGTTTTAAGCCCGGCTCAAGTATTTGTCTAGCCCAGTCTAGCCCGGGTAGGACCGGGTCTTTAGCTGACCCTAAACCCCTTATCTCCGACCCGCAGCTTTTTACCACGGCGTCGTGAGAGAACATAAAAGTTTTGTCAGGTCCGACCTTCGATTTAACTCCGTTTGTCTTTTGTTCCACCAACGGTTTTGTCGCCGTGTCTTGGGTCATTGAAAACTTTCATGTCTTCACATTTGCATAGCAGTAAAAAAAAAATATTTATGGACCGGCGTTTTGTGTAAACGTGATGGCTACTGTAATAGAGGGGGGGGGGGGGAGAGAGAGGTTGAATACACGTAAATGTCGCATTTGAAAACGATACGTATATTTATTTGTTGTCACAAAACTGCATGTTGTGCATGCGAGCCGCGTCAATTTTCAAATACACTCTACTTCACCTACACTCTCTTTGATTAGATCGTTGCTTAGCGATGTCCTATTGACTAAAGTCGTACACTTTGGTAAGGGGGATAGTACTGATGTGCTCGACTACTCAACCACCCTGTTCCACTCATTGACCAAGCCAGGTCCCACGCTATGCCACAGGGCCTGTTCCTGGAGGAAAGGCCCATGTACTTCCATGTGATATAAAACTGGCTCTAGATAACGGCCAGTGTAACAGTGATATCAGCCAAGGTGACAGTTGAGGGTTTGATGGCATGGGCGTTGATGTCTTTTCTAGGGTAGTTACCCGCGCGATAAAACACATTTTATATCTATACTGTCGTGGTGTCCAGCTAGACCCTGGTTCTGGGAGACTGCAGATGTGAAACACATGGTACAGCTCTCTACTACAGCTGTGAAACACATGGTACAGCTCTCTACTGCAGCTGTGAAACACATGGTACAGCTCTCTACTGCAGCTGTGAAACACATGGTACAGCTCTCTACTACAGCTGGGAAACATATGGTACAGCTCTCTACTGCAGCTGGGGAACACATGGTACAGCTCTCTACTGCAGCTGTGAAACACATGGTACAGCTCTCTACTGCAGCTGGGGAACACATGGTACAGCTCTCTACTGCAGCTGTGAAACACATGGTACAGCTCTCTACTGCAGCTGGGGAACACATGGTACAGCTCTCTACTGCAGCTGTGAAACACATGGTACAGCTCTCTACTGCAGCTGGGGAACACATGGCACAGCTCTCTACTACAGCTGGAAACACATGGTACAGCTCTCTACTGCAGCTGGGGAACGCATGGTATATCTCTATTCTGCAGCTGTGAAACACGTGATATAGCGGTAGACAGCAGCTATGAAACACATGGTTTATAGTATAGCGCTATAAGTAGCTGTGCAAAATATGGTATAGCTGTATAGCCTTATAATGTAGCTGTAGCCAGTTAGCCCCTATTTAGTGTCGGCACCACCTTTTGTCACCTCTAGCGATGGTGTTTGATCACACAATGGTTAGCGTGGGGGTAATGCACTGGTGTAATCTAGCTATCTTCCTACCAACTTGAGCTTATTTTAACTATTTCCGTTTCCGGTGATTGAATAGAAATACGTCTGAGACGTTCTAGTTCAAACAAGTTTGATGATTCCTTTTTGATTGTTGAGTAGGTTACAACGCCAATCACTCATTTTTATATACACTACAAGTTTTAAAGTTTTGGATAATGGTGACATTTTTATGTGCATGGTTTATTTGTACTTTTTACATCATTTTTTTTTTTTTTTTTGGATAGCAATCTTGTGCTTTTGTAGTACTGAACGCGTAGCCAAACTTTTACATTCATTGACGGGAATATATTGTAGCCTTGGTGATGTTTTTTAGGCATATATGAGGGTATAGGTCTATGTCTGATGTTTGACATGATGGATAGGCCGGGGGAGGGGGGAGGAAGGGTTATTATCCTGATACAGAACTGAATTGTTTAGCTTTGGTAAAGAAATTATTGAATTAGAGGTGGTTTACATGAAAGGTTGGCAGAATTGATTTGACACGATTTGTTATAGAAAGTTTTCTACTTGATTGGACATCTAGTGAGCTGTGGTCTAGTACTGGCGTGGCTAGCCCGTAGACACAGGACTGGAACAAATGTAAGGCTTCATTGGGCAAACCGACATCGACACTAGACTTGTGGGGCTTCTTGACACATTAGGCGTATAGGAAGACTTGGAGAAATTAGGCCTACAGACATTAGTCATATGCATTGGGCATATAGACAGTGAGCTTATAAACAACGGGCTTCTAAATAATTTACTAATCAGCATTGGGCTTTATGGTAATTGGGAAGTGAGCTTTAGGATTATGAACATATGGCTATATGGACATTGGGCTTGATTCTGTCTTTAGATATTTATTTTGTGTAAGATATATTATGACACATAACACCTCTTTTTAAAATATAAATCCGAGCTGTATAATTGGCTATGTTTAAAAACAAATTGTCTAAAACTCGTTCCCTGTCCAGTTTGTTGTACCGTAAACAAAATTAATATCGTCGGATATCTGCGTCAAAATCAGCTTTATCGTAACCCATTATTTGAATGTCAGGGAACAGAATCCTGTAGAGATGCTCATGTTCTAGAGTTTGACCACGAGCCAAATTCCCAGCTGATCGCGTCAGCTGACTCCTGCTCTGTGATCAGCCAACCGTTTCTGTCCGTGTTCGCTCATGCGTGTTATTTTTTTTTTCAATTGGAAATTTGACATTTTATTTCAATCTCCAATGCCAGACTTGTGTTTCGTGAGTTATCTCACATCTTGTGTGGTGGGCGCCATTGGATTTATTTTTCAAATACCTTTCACATTCACCATCAAATATCTTCCATACATTCACCATCAAGCATAGTGCTGACCACACTATCTCTTCATATGCCGAGGTCACAGAAACAAGTGAACTCTACTTCACTTGCCCCATAGACCGTCATGTTTGAAAGGAAACTTTACTTTATTCACCATCAAATACCTGTAACATCATTCACCATCAAATACCTGTAACATCATTCACCATCAAATACCTGTAACATCATTCACCATCAAATACCTGTAACATCATTCACCATCAAATACCTGTAACATCATTCACCATCAAATACCTGTAACATCATTCACCATCAAATACCTGTAACATCATTCACCATCAAATACCTGTAACATCATTCACCATCGAATACCTGTAACATCATTCACCATCAAATACCTGTTGGCATATTTTAGTTGGTCTTTTTTTTTTTTTTTAGTTTTCATTTTGTGTTGAAACCTTTACAAGGTATGACTAACATATAAATTTAGAAAATTGTACGTATGAATACTTCACTTGAAATTAAATTGAAAATATTAACCCTGAGTAAAATGCATTGAAATCTGTTATGATTTATTCACTATGTAATGGCTGGGCTAGTGTGTGATGTAGGGACAGAAAGGTACGGAGGGAGACAATCAGAAAGTGTAGGAAGACTGAGAGAAAAAATAATAGAGAGATGTTTACAAAGGGATTGAGAGGGATTAAAGTTTTAATTTGACCCGTACAAAACTCGAGCTAGTCTTTGATCCCGGCCTCATGGGGACCGATTGGCAACCGCTGGGGTGGGGGAATGGGGAAATATATCGAACCGGTTCCGCTAACCGGAATTTCGTGCTGGCCGGAAGATAGAAAAACTGGAGTTGGATTTTGGTAGAGATGATGCTTGTGAGTACCTTAAGTCTTATTGTCGGCCGTCCAGATATCCATCTCACTGTTGGCCGTCCAGATATCCATCTCACTGTTGGCCGTCCAGATATCCATCTCACTGCTGGCCGTCCAGATATCCATCTCACTGTTGGCCGTCCAGATATCCATTTCACTGTTGGCCGTCCAGATATCCATCTCACTGCTGGCCGTCCAGATATCCATCTCACTGTTGGCCCTCCAGATATCCATCTCACTGCTGGCCGTCCAGATATCCATCTCACTGTTGGCCGTCCAGAGACCCGTTTAATTTTTGGCCGTCCAGACACCAATCTGATTGTTGGCCGTCCAGACATCCATCAACAAATTGCTGCTCTCTAAGGAAGGTTAAGCGAATGCGGCACCATGTCGTGTCTGTGTGTGTGTAGGATGTGTACGTGTGTGTGTACGTGTGTGTGTGTACATGTTTAATCAATAGACACGTGAATTTCTTCTACCCCCCCCCCCTCCCCCAATACTTTGATCAACTTCGATTACCCTTTGATTCCATCGCTCGTCGTTGGGCAGATAACCCTTCCATCTGTTGCCTCTGAAGTTTGAATTATCGTCCCTGATCCTGTTTGATACCCTCCCTACATCTCCTATGGCTGTTTATTTTCTTGATTAATTTCTAAGAAATCCTGCCCCAATTTTTTTCGTCCCTACAGAGCTTCAAAGATTATTTTTTATACATCACAAAAATATATGGCTTGAGGGAATACATATTTAATAAAGTCGCATATGCTTGACATATTACATGTGTGGTTCTGTCTGAGCAAAGTGACCACATAAGGCTATCACATGCATTCAGTTCTCCCCCCCCCCCTCCTCTCCCCGTAGGAAGAGTCCAGCCTTGCTAACGAGCTATCTTATCCGAGCAGCACACAAATTATGGACGCCCCTCCCCCGGCTCGTCTATTCAAATATATCTCTAATGACTTGGTCAAGCATCCAGCCACTTAACAATACCACGCCTGGTTCGGTTCAAGTCCCCTCATCCCTGATTAAAGACCATACCCCCGTGACGTCATTACAAATGAACCAATTAAGAAACCCGGAGATAATGTTGTCTCTTCCACCACTGGAAGATCAGAGGACGAGTATTAGCATAACGCATCAAAGCGGCCTGTCATTTTCTAGAACCTTCTCCTTAATGAAAATATTTTCCCCTTGAATCCGCCCGTACCCTATCGTTAAGTTTATTACTTTTTGCAGAAAACACCCTCATCTCGTGAAATGGACGCACGTTTTCTTTGTGGTCCCGTCCCCTCGTCCCCCCTACTCCCTAACGGTCGAGTGCACTGTTGAATTGAGTAGATGTCCGAACCCAACACTTATCGTCCGATCTTTCAATTACAGCTGGTCTGTGTTTGTCGCGGTTTGATGCAGTCGGTCTCTTGCTGATTCGGGTCAGAACCCAGCGTTGACAATGTTATGTTAGCCGGACTGCCAAATGGTTTTCTAACGGCGTATTTGGAAATGAGATCTAATTGTTTGTTTTCAATAATATCATAAATTGAAAGAAATATGTAAATATTTGTTTTTTAGAAAACTTTAATGTCGCTGATTGAACTTAGATATTTCAGAGTATTTTTAACTAATTAGGGATACATTCGGCATCTTTTAATATATCTAAGTCTATTTCTATCTTTTATACGTATTTTTATTATAAGCTCTAATTTAATTTATGTCGGTTTTTTTTTTGTGCTTGTTTGTTTGTGTATGTGGTATGACAAATCCTGTAACTTAATTTTGACCCACTTCTCAGTAGGTCTCTTACATATTTTAACGACCAACGCTGGTTTGTTTTATTTTCTTATTTTCAGTGCATTTTTATTTTTACATAGGTTTTTATATTTGTTTTATTTAAAATGTGTGTATTTCATATCATGTTCCCTGTTGTTTACATTTTTTGAACTTCGATTCACCACGTTTTTTGGGCTGTTAAATAATAAAACCCGTGACACAAGTTAATATTGATGTGTTACTTACAAAAAACTTGTTGAATGCTCGAAGATTCGGGAACTTAAGCAAGCAGAACATGACGTTAATTTGAATTGTTTCAAACATGCAGCGGATCAAAACAAAAAAGTGAAATGTTAGGATGTGAAAGGGGGTGCCACAAACCAGCGCCCCCCCCCCCCTTGTGCCGCCCCCGCCCCTCCAGTGCCAGTATCAGCAGCATCAACAAACTTTTGGCAGAAGTCTATCAGACGTGTCCTGCCACACGCGCCACCACACTGGATCCCATCTTTCAAGGCGCGGGAAACTGGAGGCCTGCGACTTTAATTGGATTTCTAATTGAGTTTATTCCGTCTGGTGCGTCTAGGGGTGGCCAGATGTCATCAGATGGGGCCCGTGTTGCCAGGGACGTTTACAGAGGGGGCCTCTGCTGCTGGGTACCGGCACAGGCTGGCATCGGCAGAGCTGGGAGTTTGTGGGGAGTTACTCCAATATGGCGGCCAGCAGAACTGGGAATCTGCGGGGAGTTACTCCAATATGGCGGCTAGTAGAACTGGGAGTCTGTGGGGAGTTACTCCAATATGGCGGCCAGTAGAACTGGGAGTCTGTGGGGAGTTACTCCAATATGGCGGCCAGTAGAACTGGGAGTCTGTGGTGAGTGACTCCAATATGGCGGCCAGTAGAACTGGGAGTCTGTGGGGAGTTACTCCAATATGGCGGCCAGCAGAACTGGGAGTCTGTGGGGAGTTACTCCAATATGGCGGCTAGTAGAACTGGGAGTTTGTGGGGAGTTACTCCAATATGGCGGCCACTGAGCTAGTCCAATATGGCGGCTAGTAGAACTGGGAGTTTGTGGGGAGTTACTCCAATATGGCGGCCAGCAGAACTGGGAGTCTGTGGGGAGTTACTCCAATATGGCGGCCAGTAGAACTGGGAATCTGCGGGGAGTTACTCCAATATGGCGGCCAGTAGAACTGGGAGTTTGTGGGGAGTTACTCCAATATGGCGGCCAGCAGAACTGGGAGTCTGTGGGGAGTTACTCCAATATGGCGGCCAGTAGAACTGGGAATCTGCGGGGAGTTACTCCAATATGGCGGCCAGTAGAACTGGGAGTCTGTGGGGAGTTACTCCAATATGGCGGCCAGTAGAACTGGGAATCTGCGGGGAGTTACTCCAATATGGCGGCCAGTAGAACTGGGAGTCTGTGCTAGTTTAGTAAAACGGGAGAATCTACCAAAACTTCATAGCTTACTCGTTTCTTGTCTATCAGATGTGTCACAGTGACAAGTTCTATGTTGGTGTAGAGGTGTTGACAAAGGTTTTTTTCTATACATCCCATCCGCTGCTGACTAACCATCAGCTTTTCTGTTCAGGTCACATGACTGTTAGTGTGGTACCTATGGAGCTGTTTTATTTCAGCTACTATCCTTACGATACAACATAAATAGACACTCTTTATGTGGGGTGATACAATGTAAGAATTTGCGATTTTAGCTGTTTTAGATTTGTTTTTTGAAAGTATGTAGTACCTTTCAATTATTGCTGTATGGACTACTTTGGATTGCCTTGGTAAAGACCACATGCAATTATTGTGTTACATGATTTTGGTAATGACTTTTGGTTAAGGAAACACGTAATTTTGACAGGGACCACATTACTGTGGTATGGATAACTAACATAAATGAAGTAGAAGAATGTCTGAATGTACTCATGACATGATGTAATTGATCACACGACTCAAAGTCTGTTATTTTTTTATCATGTTGTCGAAGGCTTTGTTTTAACGCCCAGTTTAGAATTTACATCATCCTTCCATGCTTTTCTGTCCTTGGAATTATTTTTCCTTCCAACTTTTTCAAATAATCTTCAGTCTTTTTCAATTTGTCTACGCCAGCTGTTGTTTGGGTTTCCATCTTTTACCCGATCCTTGTAAATTTCACGATATTATGCTATGTCTGGTAATACTTGTTACTGGTTTCCTCAACCTATGGCCTACCCATCTCCAGCTTTGTTTTCCGAAATTCTCGCTCCACTGTGGATCCCGTCTTTTCCCGTACTGGTGTGTTAGGTACTTTATCAAACCACTTCATGTATAATATTCGCGCTGGTCCCTATCGCCAGATACTGCACAATTTAATGTTATATATTCATCACATCCCATAATTAAAATAGGAATACATACACAATTTAAGAAGTATTGCTTTATTTATTCATATTGTTCATATCCATATTGTTTTGTCAATTTGTATTCCACATCGCAGTAAATAACTAGTCAAATCCTTTTGAAGCCAAGATATTGACGACCCTACCCACCTAAGCTGTAAAGCTAGAATTAAATCTGAGGTTTTTACCGTGACACCAGGTCCATTCTCCACAATCCTTAAATCAAAGGACAACACTTTTTTTCTTCTCCTTCCTGAAATTCCTTAACAACTCCACCGGCCTCGCTGATGGAAATTTAAATTCTAATTCCATCATCAAAGCGGGGTGGCCCGTGTTGGGCTGATGGGTTGGGCGGGGGGAGGCGGGGGGTTCTGTTTGATGGCCGGCGTTTGATCTCTGAGACCTCCCTCCAATCTTGCTGGTAATTCCCTACAACAACAGCCCCGGCTCTTGCAAGTGTCAGGTCCTGTCGGTCTCATCCTCTTAGGGTCTGGTCGCTATCTAGCGGCTGGACTGGTGGATGACCAATGTTATAACATTAGGAGTAGCAGTAGAAGCTTTGATATGTGGCTGTAACATCGGTAGTAGGTTGTGTCATCATGGCTTGAATGGCACTATCACATAAGTCACCTCGCCGTATCACCACCATCTTGTCACCGTATCACCACCAACATGTCACCGTATCACCACCATCATGTCACCGTATCACCACCATCATGTCACCGTATCACCACCAACATGTCACCGTATCACCACCAACATGTCACCGTATCACCACCATCATGTCACCGTATCACCACCATCATGTCACCGTATCACCACCAACATGTCACCGTCTCACCACCAACATGTCACCGTATCACCACCAACATGTCACCGTCTCACCACCAACATGTCACCGTATCACCACCAACATATCATCGTATCACCGCCAACATGTCACCGTATCACCACCAACATGTCACCGTATCACCACCAACATGTCACCGTATCACCACCAACATGACGCCGTATCACCACCAACATGTCACCGTATCACCACCATCATGTCACCGTATCACCACCAACATGTCATCGTATCACCACCAACATGTCACCGTATCACCACCAACATGTCACCGTATCACCACCAACATGTCATCGTATCACCACCACCATGTCACCGTATCACCACCAACATGTCACGGCATCACCACCAACATGTCACCGTATCACCACCAACATGTCACCGTATCACCACCATCATGTCACCGTATCACCACCAACATGTCACCGTATCACCACCAACATGTCACCGTATCACCACCATCATGTCACCGTATCACCACCAACATGTCACCGTATCACCACCAACATGTCACCGTATCACCACCAACATGTCACCGTATCACCACCAACATGTCACCGTATCACCACCAACTTGTCACCGTATCACCACTAACATGACGCCGTATCACCACCATCATGTCACCGTATCACCACCATCAGTATCACTGTGACATGACAGCCTCCATACATCCATGTCGCATCGTTTCTTTATTTATTTGATCACTACTCTGATATCTATACTAGATTGGCTGAGGTTACCACAGCATCGACTAATGTCACCCCTACTGTGGCTGCTGTGTCACCCCTACTGTGGCTAATGTCACCACTACAGTGGCTGATGTCACAACTACAGTGGCTAATGTCACCACTACAGTGGCTAATGTCACCACTACAGTGGCTAATGTCACCACTACAGTGGCTAATGTCACCACTACAGTGGCTAATGTCACCACTACTGTGGCTAATGTCACCACTACTGTGGCTGATGTCACCACTACTAGATACTCAGCTAGCCCTGTTGATAAACTACGTGACTGTATGAACTATAAACGACTCTGTCATTTAAAGCTACAAAACTGACTGCTGTAAGTAGTTAGACCAAGTAAACATTGCTGATCCTTTAATAAAGATCACCTATTGAGCTTACATGCTACAAACAAGCATGTACGTATGTGGAATATGCTGTATTCTTCCTGTGTAGTCCTCAAGATATTAACGATAGCTCAGAAACCATCTATCTGTTGGTGTCCGGCCCCACCCCAACCGTTCGATCATGCCCCCCCCCCCCCCAACTCCCCCAATTTCTCAAGGTGCCAGTACTTTGTTTACCCAACAAATCTATTTCGAAATGTAAACAACCCCACACCTCAGGCTGTGCTATTTTTAGCCCGGCTCGTGGGGCGCGCGCACGCGCTAGAATAATAACCGCAGACAGAAATGGGCTCAAGTTTAAATGACGTCATTTGGGTTAAAGATTTCTTCAGCATCTCGCTAGGTTTGAAATGATGCCATTCTATTTGTGTCTGTTTTCTCTAAATCTTTGACATATCTCCGCACTAAATACGGATACTTGGAGATTTGAAGTTTTAAAAGTTTAAATTTTTTACTTGATTAACCTCTAACTTGTATGGGCTCGATAGTGTGCGCCGTCAGTCTACGGGCAAAAGTACCTTATTCTCCCCTGGGGGTGCAAACGTGAACCACCCCATACTCCCCTGGGGGTGCAAACGTGAACCACCCCATACTCCCCTGGGGTGCCGATGTGAACCACCCCATACTCCCCTGGGGTGCCGATGTGAACCACCCCATACTCCCCTGGGGTGCCGGTGTGAACCACCCCATACTCCCCTGGGGTGCCGGTGTGAACCACCCCATACTCCCCTGGGGTGCCGGTGTGAACCCCCCGTACTCCACTGGGGTGCCGATGTGAACCACCCCATACTCCCCTGGGGTGCCGGTGTGAACCACCCCATACTCCCCTGGGGTGCCGGTGTGAACCACCCCATACTCCCCTGGGGTGCCGGTGTGAACCACCCCATACTCCCCTGGGGTGCCGGTGTGAACCCCCCGTACTCCACTGGGGTGCCGATGTGAACCACCCCATACTCCCCTGGGGTGCCGGTGTGAACCACCCCATACTCCCCTGGGGTGCCGGTGTGAACCACCCCATACTCCCCTGGGGTGCCGGTGTGAACCACCCCATACTCCCCTGGGGTGCCGGTGTGAACCCCCCGTACTCCACTGGGGTGCGGTTATGAACCACTGTAACCGTCACGACCTAGCTGAGCGGCCTGGGACACGTAACACGGCACCATAAATCTTGACGTCCACACACCCGGATGTTGAACCCACGTGATAGCCGCCCCGTCAGGTGATCTATGGAACGGCATGAATCAGTGCCACTTTCTGGAACCCGTCAAACACGCCTTAACAAAGCTTGTGAAATACGGACCTCGAACTTTGAACCGGTCAGCTCAACTGTAACCAAGAGGTCCGATACACTAGTTGATGGCTGAGGTGTAAGTAAAGACGGCTGGGCATGGTGCTGGTCATACTTTCGCTAAAGTAGGGGAACTCTGCTTCATCTGCTTGATGGACCGACAGGTTCGAAACGGTAATTATAAAATAGAAAATAAACAAAACACAAAAGCGATAGTAAAAAAAAAAATAAACCGTAAATAAATTCGATGTTGAAGCATTTGTACATTTTTTGTTGTCCCAATCTCCTTCAAGGTTGATGAATGTTATAATCGTTCCGTCGTCGCTGTTCTTAAGTTAATGGACAAGTTTTCTCCAGTTTTTGTTTTACTTTGACCACAAATAGACACGGCCCAGCGAGTTGTCTTTGTCTATGTTGCTTTGATTTCTTCTTATTAGGTTCTAGTCAGTCTTGTCCCAGCCATTAAGCGTGTGTCAACGTTAAATAAGTGAACTGTTTGAAGACTCAAGTTCTCCAGCCATTTAATGATACATTTAATCTTCCGGCTATTGCTTCTTTCCACACGATTCTGTTGGAGATGGGGGGGGGGGGGATTTTTTTTTCTTATAAAAAATGAAAATTTTCTTTGATATGGGGAAAATCTAACATTTACATTTGAAAACAGAAAATTGTGACAATTACGTCCCCTTGTTGGTCCAGAGTCCATTGAAGATTTGTGATTGGGCAAAGGGAGGGAACGCTTTTTAAAGAAAAGGATGCAATCCTGCAATTCTTTTTGAAAGTGTGATTGGGATGCTTTGGGGGAGATTGGGGGGGGGGGTGGAGCGGCGGCTCAATAGTTCAATATACAATTACCCGATAGCTTCAAAGGCAACACTGGAGAGAAAAATCTGTGTGAATAAAACGTGAGGCTGTTACAGCAATGATAGAATACTTCAATGGAGAGAATTTAATGGAAAGAGCCGGTGACTAAAGCGTTGCCATACGTCAAACTAAGATTTCACAACAAAACTTGAACCTAGATTCACTTTGTTTCCTGTTGAATTCAGTTGCTGTCTGTCTTCGGTCTTTGTTTTTAGTCTTCTATTTCCGCTCCTTTACTCCCGAATCTTACTTTTTAAATTGTTTCTAAACCACGTTCTCTATTTATTTTGGACTCGAATCGAGATTTAAGCAATGAAAATGATTGAAAATACAGCAACTTTAAAACCTCTTTTATTTTAAGCGTAGTTATCTCTCTCTCTCTCTCTCTTTTACACACACACACACACACCTCTCTCTCACACACACTCTCCTCTATCTCACTCCCTCTCTTGTCCATCTATCTATAAGCATCACTATAAAATACTGTTGTGTAAAAAAAAATGTAGCTGATATTTTTTCTATTCCAGAACTCAGAACGGGCTGTCATCATCGACTGAATCCCTGTTTCGGTGAGTATTTGTTTGTAGTTCTGGTGGGTGGTGTTGGTAGCTTTGGTGGGTGGTGTTGATGGCTTTGGTAGCTGGTGTTGGTAGTTCTGGTGGTGGTGTTGATGGCTTTGGTAGCTGGTGTTGGTAGTTCTGGTGGGTGGTGTTGGTAGCTGGTGTTGGTAGTTATTGTGGGTGGAGCTTTGGTGGAGTTGATTGTTATTAGCTGAGATAATGATGTATTGATGTTGGCATAGATGTTGATACGTTCAGCGGTCATAATGTTTTTGTGAAAATTTAACGCTTACCTGTCATCTAGGTAACACGGCGTCACCTCCCCCACCCCCCTGCCATTATTGGTTCTGTCATCCCACCCCTGTGAATATAGACCACGCCCTTTTTGTTTCCTCGCAGCTTCTTCGTAGGTGGTGACGAGAACCCCAAAAGGTCACTGACCCCTAGGTCACTGACCGACTCCTTTGACCACACCAAGAACGCCACGGTGGCCAAACAACGTGACGTCACAGCAGCGCGAGCACCCCTCGAATGGCAGCAAGGCTAAGCTCGTGGGTCGGACGATACTCCGGCGGCTCCCTCTGGTGGAGGGTCTGGTGAGGGAAGTTCAAGGTCAGGTCACAGGATGGGTCAAGTACCTGGAGGGTTTGGTCAGACACAGGTGTTGTCCACACGAACATAGCTGTCTCTCTTACGTCATCAAGGTGGGTTAGTAGTGTGGAGAGTTTGGGGGTCAGTAGTGTGGAGAGTTTTGGGGGGTTGGTAGTGTGGCAAGGGTTGGTGGGTCAGTAGTGTGGCAAGGTTGGTGGATCAGTAGTGTGGCGAGTTGAGGGTCAGTAGTATAGCTTGTCTTGCTCACTGAACAATCTTGAACACCATGGTCATTGTCTTATGGCCTTATGTTGTCACACTCGAGATTGCCCGATCATATGACCAACAGCTGCAGTGACACAAACTTGACATTACGTGACCAACCTTGACCTCTCAACCTGTGACAGACCTTGAACCAACCACCCACCTATCCGACCTTGACACCACGCGCCCCAGCACCCACAGCAATGGACTCAAAAACCAGTTGAAAGGAAGGCTGGTTGTACTCACGTCGTCGTTTGGTGTACCAGGCCTTTCTTGAGCTCACAGTGGTGGACTTAGACGTCATCGTCGTTTCATGCGGAGCATTATAAGGGCATACTGTCACTGTTTTATAAGGCATACTGGCACTGTCATATGAGGCAAACTGTCACTGTCATATGAGGGATGTTATTGTCATTTAAGGCATGCTGACATTCTCTCCTTGCTGTCATTTAAGACATTTTGTCATTGCATTTCTTGACATTCTGCCCACTGTCATTCAAGGGATATTGTCATTGCTATATTTAACTATCTCTAAGCATATACTAAACCATCCAGTAAAGTATTACGCTGACAGTTTTATTCCTCCACCCGTGCACCTTGCAAATGTTTTTTTTTTCCTTCATACATAAAAAAAACAACAACCCTACTTGTATTCCCTCACTCCTGCCCTCTTCATTATTCCACTACCGAATACCTTCGTCTAATCAGTTGTATTTGAAATGGTTAATTACAAATTTCTCGAGCTTTTCACCAGACCAGACCGGAAATGTGAGCGGTGCCTACTGGTGTCTGTCCTCTCTTCCATCTCTACAGCACCGCTCATACGCTCTTCTCACCTTTCTGGGATTTACCCCCCCCCCCCCCCCACCCCTCACCTTACCTCCCCCCCCCCCTTCTCCGTTGCCCTCATCAATCAAGTCTGACAAACCAGAAGCTTCTCCCCCCCCCCCCCTACCCCCCCCCCCCCCCCCCCCCCACCCTCTTCACCCTTCACGTCATCTCTGTGGCACCGGACGAATCTTTTAACAGAAGCAGATAGGGATGCCGGCCACTCAGCCAAACTGTCGCAACTGTACTCGCTTACCAACAGCGTTTTGGATCACTTGTGAATCCGCGCAAAAGAAAATATTGCAGACTTCAGATTTTTTTTGTCCATTCGTTTTGGCAGTTTACACCCCCCTCCCTTTCAACCACACAACACACCTCACGCACATACACACACCACCACATACACATAGCCTCCTACCTCACTCTGAAAGATGTTCGGCGTCTGCTTGTTTTAGAATTTGGCCACCGTTAGGTGGTTTTCAGGCGTTGCGGTGTTTTATGTTGTATTGTTTGTAACCCAGTGGCCTGTCAAACATTGATGTGGCATAAAGCACCATTAAACAGGGCCGCTAAGCACGGGCGCTTGCCAAACTTTGAGTTTACCAGCGAGTGCTTGAGTCACGAAACAGATGCGGCGTTCGAGTGTCGGCTCTTAAAAGTTTTTTTTTTTAACCAGCCAAGACACCCCCACCCCCCACCTTCAATTGGAGAAATAAATTCGTAATTACCTAAATTGCGCTTAGATTTTTTTTTATTTATAAATAATACTACTTTATAATGATAAAGCGATTTACGATTCTATTTTTTTTTAAATTTTATTTCGTCTGCAAAGAATAGATCTACGTAATAACGGCAATTAAAGATGATTGTTTTAAAATGGATTTCATTATTTATTTTCTTTGTTTGAGTTAGATAATCGTGTCATTTAAAGAAACTTTGATTT
>NW_026733047.1:0-30904 GCF_028476545.2 Physella acuta | reverse complement strand
ACACATAATACAAATACATAGTTTCTTCCAGGCATCTCTACCGCCCCCCCCCCCCGAACGAGATGGAAATTTATATAGTAAACATACTTTTACTAGTGTCCGCTCCCCGGAAAATGTTGACCGCCCCCCCCCCCCACCCCACCCCCCACCCCCGAAAATATCAAGTGCCCCCCCCCCCCCCCCCCCGGAGAAAGAAGTCTGGAAGAAACACTGCAAATAAACATCATCGCCATTAGTCCGACTTTGTTTTAATGAACACATAATACAAATAGACATCATCTCCGTTGTCCGTGCAGTTTCTGTAATAATAAATATAACTCCTTTCATGTTTGACGTCTATTTACATTTACATAACACTTTAGTTTGATGTGAATGTCCTAGGAAAGGTCTACGTGCATTCAGACACATTGATTTTATTTTATTTTCCCCCTAATAATTAAAGCTGTTATTAATAGATGTGAATAAAGTTAATTATCTTTCTTCCGAGACGTGCAATAATTAAATAGCCAGGTCAGACATCGTGTGAGAGCGATTGTGTTTATTTTTCTGTTTGGCTCGTTTGTGTCGACGTTAAAATACTGCACAGATTTGACTTTAAATTTAAAAAAAATGTAAATGATCTTGCTCGTCAGCGTCATTTAGTAATCATAATTCGGCGCATCCATATTCGACTCCAAGCTTTTAAAAAATTTAAAAAAAAAAAAAAACAACAACACCTCCCTCCTCTAAAATGACGTAAGAACTCCCTTCTACCACCTCCACCTCAAAATTACGTGTTTTTTTTTTAATTTTAATTGCAATTTCTTTCTTAAATATATACTGAACATGGCCAACATTGAGTATAACTATCGATCCTTTTTTACTTTCTCGTATATACGAAGTATAGAGAAAGTCTTGTAATCGTGCAAAAAAAAAAATCGAGATTTTTGCAAATCTCGACGTTTTGCATCTCACTGATACGGAAAAAACATAATTTTGCAATCTTGTCCGTATGTCTGTGTGTCTGTGTGTGTGTGTGTGTGTGTGTCCGTGTGTAAACACGATAACTTGAGTACCGTTACAGCTAGGTTGATGAAATTTCATATATAAGTATTTAATCAAATCGTAGATCCGTATCAACTTTTGAGCGATTTCCGATAACCGGAAGTGGTACTTTTCCTACTTTGAATTTTTCAAAAGCCTATAACTTGAGTACTATTTCAGATAGATAAATGAAATTTCATACGTAAGTAAAAGATCTAATTCTCTACCTTCTATTAAATTTTGAGTCATTTCCGTTGACTGGAAGTAGTACTTTACGCTACTTCCGATTTCTCAAAAAACTAATGTAAATTTTAAAAGTACTAATAATATTGCGCACTATTATGCGCTTTTTTATTTCGCGTTCACTTGGTGTGCAATTAATTTGTCTACGAGATTTTATTCTATTTTTAAAACTTTAAGTATTTAAAATGGATTAAAAATCATGTTTATAGCCCGAGTTCCCATCCCCTGTTATTTTATATAAGAATATTCGAGAAAGTTTAGGGGAGATCACTCCCGGTTTATTAAAATCACAATTTAGGGGGGGGGGGGGGGAGTCTTTTAGAAACTCGAAATAACTGCTAAATTTTAGTCCCTAACATTACTTTGTATAATGTAGACATGTATTGTCACACTTTCAAACCCCGCTCCCATTCGTCAAACTTTATAACAAATATCCAGACCCCACCCCCCTTCCTAGAAGTACTAAGTCGCTTATGGACCATCCCTTATGAATAGGGCTTGTAAGTAGGTCATCAACTTCTTATCATACTAGCCAGCTAGTATTTTCAAACATATTGTGAATATGTTTATTAAATCGGTTAAAAAAAAAGTTAATTACGCTATTGTTAAGTTATTTAAATTCGTAAAAATTGGTAATGATAGTTTGAGAATTCACCTGACCCTGGCTAACGAGATTTCAAATTTAAAGTAAGAGAAGCAAAGAGACTTACAAGCCCTATTCTTCATGTCTGACTTGTGATACCCACCTTATGGTACGCCCCTGCTCGCATGCGTGACCTTTCCGAACGCATATCTGTCCAGAATACCAAACCGATTGTACACTGTGGCAATACTATCTTATCTAATTCGGTTCGACAGTGATGCACATTGGTCTGGCCACTTGAACATTTCATTGAGCTGTGCGGTGTGTCTAGTCGCCGCAAGGTGAAGCGTGGCTGAAATAGTAGCCCAAATACCAGTCACGTTTCGTGCTTTGTTACACGGTATTGCGTAATATAGTAAGTACTAAGTAAAGTTCCCTTTTCGAACCTGAAGGTCCATGGGGAAAGTGAAGTAGAGTTAACCCATTTATGTGACCTCGGTATATAAAGGGATAGTGTTGTCTGCACTATAGCCAGCCGCCTTTACTTTCCTTAACGTGAGTTAGGCACCCATCTGAGCTCGGTGGACTATGGGACGTTCCCAGAGGCGTAGCGACGGGGGGCGGGGATACATATGTCCCCGGGCGCCGACTCTAGGGGCGCCAAAATAAGCTCATTTTAGCTACTATTTTGAATTATAAATATAAAAATATATTGGGGGGGGGGGGGGCAAATTGAAAGTTTGTCCCCAGGCGCCGGAAGGGGTAGCTACGCCTCTGGACGTTCTATTAGACTCATATGGCGTAATATGATTGTTGGATATTACATTGTGCTCGAGCGTTCTATTGGGATAAATAAATAAATTAATTAATAAAATAACTGAAATAGTTGACGCACCAGTATACTGGAAATATTTAGCTAATTCTTTTTTTTTTACTTTTTAATTTAAAAATTACTAATCAAAGAGTCAATGACAATAAGCTTTATTTGAGTTAGCCAGCACTTTTGTTGGAGTCGAGAGTCTTTAAAAACAACTGGAGTCCGGAGATACCTTCTGACTCCGAATAGTTATCCGACTCCAGAAACGTCACATATTTTAAATGAGCTGTCGTTTCAGAATAAATTTTCGAGTAGTTTTCTGATACCATGTGACCTAAGCATGGTTTCTTTCAGATATTTGTATCCCGAGTGGGGGGGGGGGGTGAACTAGTAAAAGTATATCTTTTCCAGAGAATTTATATATTGTTTCAGTAGCGTTCGGGGAGGGAGTGTTTAATCGTCCCCTCGTACCCCCTTTTTTTGGGAGAGACTGCAAAAAGAAACACTGAAACAACGAAAAGTCATTTAAACGAAAAATGAAGGCCAAAACTTGAATCAAAGTTTGAGTTTTTAACTAATCACCCAGTGAACGCTAATTCATAAGGCCTTTTTTTCTTCAATCCCGGTTTTCTCAACCGGCTTGAACCGGTTAAATTTTTACCCCGAGACATTCATCAGCTGTACTACTACTTTCCAAGATGACCTTTTATCATGCGTTATTTAAAACAAAAAACACCTGACCTGACAGTGTCTCTTGACGTAACCGTGACCTTCAGTCTAAAACTGGGCCCACCACGAGTCGCGTGCCACAGGTGACACAGAGGCCGGCATGGCGACCGGCGGGAAGTGACGTCTTCACCCTGCACCTTATCAAACCAAATCGATTACACAATGGGCCGTATTTGACGTAATCGTGACTCTGAATTCAGGTTTGACCTTGTCCTAAGATGACATTGGATTGTTACTATTACTAAGTCGATTTTTTTATCTATATATTTTTTTTTTTCGTTAAATTCTTGAGTCACAGTTTTTCCATGTGTAACTTGACACTGAAATGTACCACGTGTTGTCCACTTGTGACGTAAGTGAGGTGGGGAATAGGGGATAGAAGTTTTAGAAATGTAATTAGCGACAAGAAAAATAATTTTTTTAAATTTAATTAAAATGTCTGGTCATGTCGATTAAAATAAAAGGCAGAACATGAATTTTAAAAATTCGCCTGCTATTTTTTTTAATATATATTTTTTTCTCGCAAACAAAAATTTACGAAATAAAGAGGGAGTGATCTCCTTTAAACATTCTCGAATAGTCGTATATAACACTAACCAAAAACCTAACAGTAACACTTAGCCTAACCTAATTTTTTACTGTATTGTTAATAACGTTACTAACTTTACAAATACTATTCTGTGTTAATCAAAAATAACAACCAACGTATTTTATATATTTTCTTTAGCAAACCTGTAACACATCATTGTACATTTAATTTAAAAAAAATTATCTTTGGTATCAAAAGTTGCATAGATTTTTTTGTAGGTTATGTTGACCGAAGGTTTAAAAGGATCAGAATAACAAAAATAAAAATCTATTCATTTAGTATCTTTCTAATAAACGACCTAAATCTGAAATGGAAAAAAAAAACAAAATTCTAATTAAGTATCTTACAGATTAACGACCAAAGTTTGCAATGGAATAGAGAAATAGAATGTACGAGCCGGCCCGCGGCATAACATTCATACGCCGCTATTTAGTTGTTTCTAATTTTCAATAATTCATAATTTGTGAATTCGACAGTACCAACGCTGACACTGAAAATATTTCTTTAAAACACTATAAGTAGCTCGTTAAGGACCATAACCCCCCCCCCCCCCCTTCCTTCCCTCCCCCCCCCCCTCCTCCTCCCCTACCCCCCCTACGTTTAAAATCGTTGGCTCTGCTTGTAAACATTTAGAGTGAACACAGCTCACTAAAACCATGTAGGGGTGGGGAGGTAGGGAGAGCGTTTGCAGCTTGTTTTCTAACGGCTCGAAGAAGAGAATTATATATATAGATTTTCTTTCTATTCCATTTCAACCTTCGGTCGTTTATTTGAAAGAAACTAAATGGATTTACACACAATTCTATTTTTATGTGAATTCATTTAGTATCTTTCAAATAAACATCTGTTTCTGTACCTGAACACCCAGTGTTTAACCAATACTGGACTGTAATCGATCAGATCAATCACAGTGATAGCCACGATTGAACATCACAAATCAAACAAAGACCATCCCTCACGCACTCCACTGAAGAGTGGAGAAAACACGGTTAAAGGGGACGACTCTAATTCTAACAAAGATAACTCTAGAGATATTCTCTGTACCATACTTTGAACGTAATTGCTTGGTATTGATTTTCAAAATGGGAAAAAACTTTTTAAAGAAAATAAACAGCGTCAATTAGGTTAATTTAATTTACTGTTTTAAAACAAAAACAAACAAACAATTATATTTATTTTTACATTATTAAGGTGTATCGTTTAATCTCTGAGGAACGGCATGGTCGGGCGTGGGCGCTCATGGTTGCTAACTTCAAAAGTCCCGAGTTCAGATCCAGGGTAGACGTGGCTCTTTCGCTGGGGACAGCAACTTTTCTATGAGAGAAAACTCCAAAACCAAAGAACTGTTTGTTCTTAGGCGAACAAAATCTATGGAAACAAATCCTAAACGAAAAGCAGGCTTAAGTCGGAGTCAATGGGCCATACGGCGCATAACATGTTGACATGCAATACATAACTGTGTTGGAAGATATCCACTCCAATTTGTATATTATATATGCATATATATATATATATATATATATATATATATATATATATATATATATATATATATATATATATGAATACACCCACTTTATCATATCCTGCCTACGCCACTGTCCACACCACTTCCTGTTTTGAATCCTTATGAGCATGTTATTCTTTTCTTCCGGTCGTATGACCTTGACTCCAATAACATGCATGCTTTGTCAAGGTAACCAGAATAAAGACGAATGCTTTTTAAATTATTAGTACCGTAGTTAGAAAATTTTAATCTCAAACATGAACAGCTTCCTACCATCACCCACTCCATTTTTTTAAAATTTGATTACGGTAAACAAATTCAAACTCGACTGATTTGAATACACTTTCGCTAGCGCGCGGCTTGTGAAAATTGTCAACAATCTGGCTAGTTTGGTTTTTTAATCAGTATAAAAATTAAAACAATCGGCCAAGAGGGACAACTTCCCGGGCTGACGTCAGAGTTGCTTCCCTTAGAAAAACAAACAGAAGGGGGAGTGGTGATCATAGATTAAGATGTACGGCGTACTTTAAACTATAGTTATAGTGAGTAGAACCTTTAATGCTTGCTGAGACTATATATATATATATATATATATATATATATATATATATATATATATATATATATATATATATATATATATATATATATATATTATGTACAACAGTTCTTAGCTGGTAGATATTTCGGTCTATGTTAGAATCGTTCTGTATAGTACCCGCATGTGCATTTTATTTTCGATATTCAGCAACTTGTAGTTGTAAATAAAAAGTAAAACACCTTTTCCAACATGACGGTCAATAGGGCAGATGAGGTAGCGTTCACCTGTTTACTTATCAAAGTTTGACGCATGTGGCACTATCGTTAACTTTCTCCAACTGGAGTCAGTACCCACAAGAGCCGAATCTAGCCCGCGATCCGAAGTCTAAATTTTAAAAATTTGTATTCGCATACACTCACTAGATCATTTTTTTTACCACTTACGTAAGTACCACATGTAAGTTTTACATATGTAAGTATAACACATATAAGTCGCATATATGTAAGAATTACACATGTAAGCACAACATATGTATTACCTTACAATAAATTCTATTGCTCTTATACAAAAAAGTAATGAATGCGTAAAAATATAATTTTGTTTAATTTGTCTTTATTGAGGAACGGTAGCGCATTAGCTGGACAATCATGATGCAATAAATGGTGATTTTTCGAAAACTGTAATTTGTAATTAACCTATACATCGTAAAATCAATGCTAAAAATAGCAAATCAAAGTTGATGTTTTTAATATGACTGTTCTAATAGACATTACACATGAGATATTAATTAAACAAAAGTTTTTTTTTTAAATAAAATTATTTTAATGACATTTTTTTTTAAACAACGGACTTTAGCTTAAAGTTGTTTTTACCTTAACTCAACTTTTTTTTAACAGGTAAGAAGCCGTCTAGTGATGAAATACCGCAACAGTTACGGCCTGCTTAAAAGCATCGCCAACGTATTATGCTAATTGTGGTTAAATGGCTAACTTAACCAGCATCAGCCAGTCCTACGATAAACATTTCCAGCTGTACAGAAGACGCGATTGATTGGTTATCATCAATTGTGTTATTGGGCAGACATAATATAAATTACAGCGTACTTGGTTGATCTGGATTCTAAAGAAAGGAAAGTCCAAATTTGTTTTGTGTAGTGTTGACCTACGAAGCGTGATCTACATAATTATAGTTGCTGTGATTTGTGTTATTTTTACTTTTTCCTGTTTCCGCTTGACCGGTGATCCTCGTTAAAAAGGTTGTGACCTTCACGGTTATATTGTGATCTTAACCATTTTTTTACTCAGTGACTTTAGACTTAATCCTTTTACTCCGTGTGGAACATAGGGCCAATTGTCTGGTCCCCTGTTGTTGATTTTGAAGTCTCCCAAGACATCCGTGCTGTATTTACAGTTCGCGAGGAAGACTCCACCTAGTTAACATTTTATAATGTTGTTAAAAAATTTCGTGATTTTCGCAACTCTTTGATCTCATCGGATGCCAGTGCTCAAATTTTAATTTAAAAAAACAACTGAAATCACCTGTACAATTTTTGTTACACGATATCAACTGAGATCCTCAAATAGAAAATCGTTAAACGCCTGGGTACAATTATTAACAGATTCGATAAGGTGAGTGTTTTATCAAATTTACTTACACAGCTTCACGTTTACTTGTCACTCATTATGTTAACCCATTTAAGATTTAAAAAACATTCTTCCACAATACATTTTAAATATACAACATAACAAATTTAAGTCCAATAAATAAGCTACCAACTTTTTTTTAGAACGAACTTTATAAAAAGTTTTTGTCATATACATATTATGTATATTTATGCATGTAGTTTTAAAACAACTATCTTAAGTCACTGCAATTAATTATACATGTACATATACATAAACATATGACATACTTTTAAAACTGCATGCATAGAAAGCGAGAACCTGTGCGGTGTCCTCATTATTTGTTGTCGTTTTGGGAGTTAGGGTGGGGTGGGTGGAATCATGACCTTTCCAAAGTACCTTAAAACAGACACTATTTTTTTTTTACTCACAAGAAATAATACTTCGCTACTAAAATTTCTGTTTAGTCATGATTTGACTCATACGTCCATTAGTTTAGCCCTTAATTCAGTCATCGTTGTAAATATCGCAAAAAAGCCTGTTCAATAAATACTACTATGGTCCTTAACATTTGTTAATTCGTGTTTAAGGCTTCGGTAACCGTTATGTCCCTATAACTTTTGATAGCTTCACAAGACACGTGAATAATAATCCAGTCCAGGTTTTTTTTCCCAACCACTTTAAAGTGACCGTGAATTTGTTATCAGACCTATCACTATCAGCATAGGCATCCATCTTGTGTCCGAATTTTTACAACTGGAGGTTAGAGGTTATTTATCTGTTTATGACGTCCACGTTAAATCGGAATTTTTATCCCCCCCCCCCCTTCCCCCATGTAAACAGTGTCCACTTTGGACGAAATTCTTCCCCCCTCCACTTCCCCATCAATGTGTATGAATGACTAAAGATCTGAAGATAGTGGGTGTTTGGGGTCAGAATAAGTCGTGAGTGGAAGACTCCCATACTGTGTTAATAACGACCTTGAGAATTAAATAGAACATAAGTTCAGCTTTTAAAACATTAGGTCGCTCTTAATTATACTGTTTTGTTATTTTTTTTTAAAGGCGTTAACCTATCCTGCTTGACCTGCTTTGACTTCATCTCGTAGAGCCCCTGGGTAGCAATGCGTTACGATACACCTTTTCCAGCGACCTCTGTTTTGGGCAGCCCTCTTTATTTTAACCCACGTAAGACCCGCGGCGCTTACATCTTATATAACAGACCTTCTCCATAATTGCGTGGGTCAGCCTAATCTTCTCCCCCCCCCCCCCAGGGGTTATAGTCTAATAGGCAGCAGTTGTTTTATACCAGTGGTTCTTACCTTTTTGGAGGTACTGAACCCTTCCACTTAATGGTTCTATTATCTCACTGAAGAAATACGATCGTGAATCGTATGAGTCGGGTGCGATAAATAGGCGTTAATCTATTGTGCTAAAGTGTGGTGTCGCTAGGTTGGGTGTCACCCTGTGCGGCACCTCGTGTTGTCACCCACCCATCCCATTTTGTCAAATGTTGTGAATTTGTGAACACATTATTTTAATTTAAAAAAAAAAACAACATTTCATGGTTTTCTCATGGTGCGCCCCCCCCCCCCCCCCCCCATTAAAAACTTAAGACTTTTTAACTAATTAATCATTAATTGAACTGGCAAAAGGCATTTTTTTTCTTCTATATATTTTGCAATATTTTTGTCTTGGTGTCACCCCTCCCCAATATCTGTCACACGGTGCGGTCCGCACCCCCGCCCCCGCCCCGCGATGCCTCTGGTGCTAGACCTGCTTTGACTTCATCTCGTAAAGCCCCTGGGTAGCAAAGCTCTGCCGATACACCTTCTTCCAGCGACCTGTTTTGGGCAGCTGTCTATAATAACCCACGTAAACCTCGAGGCACTTACATCTTATATAACAGTCCTTCGCCAGGATTGCGTAGGTCGACCTACTTTTCTTTTCCCCCTGGGGGTTCCACTCCAACGCGATGCTGACCTCTCCTCGGGGCGTGCCCGATCCATCTCTACTCGCTGTTTCCTGATTTGCCACAGGTCATCATCGGACGTTTTTTTCTGGCCACCTTATCTTTATGATTCGTTGTAGACATCTGTTTGTAAAGGACTGTCGACTGTTATTGTATACACCAGCGGTTCTTAACCTGGGTTCTATCGAACCCCAGAGGTTCGGCGAGCCAGTCTCAGGGGTTCGGCTGAAGTCAAGACTCCTATGCTTCACTATCCAATTTTGTCAGTGAGAAAATAGAACCATTAAGTCTCAGGGTTGGCGAAAGCGCGAATAAAATATCTGTGGTTCAACATCTCAAAAAAGGTTAAGAACCACTTGTATAAAACAACTGTTACCTGATATACTCTTGAGCTTTACTCTCTTTGTAAGTTATATCCGCCCCTGCTAGCAGAGTATGATTTCGAATAATTCGAATTTTATTTGGACCAAGTTACCATCACCTTCTGATAACGTGATAGTTCAAATTTTTTTTCCGGATAACGCCGAGTGGATTATGCTTTGGACCCGAGATACGGAACTCTTTCCGCACGGATAGATTTCAGCATTACATCACCCGTGAATTAATCTTTCATTCGGAAAAATTTTTTTACAGATTTTTTTTTTTTTTTTTTTGCATAGGCGATAAGCGATTTTCATCTTGGTCGAACATGATTTCTTTATGACGGAAAAACTTCAACATTTTTACTCTTGATGTAGAATATTTTTAAAAAAAAATAGGGTATCGGGAATTCCCCGTATTTTCAACGGCCCACATGACCTTCACCTATATACACCGAGCGGGCGATAGGATAAATGTAATCACTAATCGATACGTCCCTCATCTTGTTCGTGTTTTCCAGAAGTTCATGATACACATTTTTTTTGGCGGTAATAAACGCGATTTTATTTTCCTTTATTTAAAAAGTGCAGTTTTTAAGGTAGGTGTGTATCTAACTTACTTAAGTAACTATTTTATTAACGCACCAATAGGCCTACACTATATATATATATATATATATATATATATATATATATATATATATATATATGTATATATATATATAAATATATATATTAGATTGAGGTAGAGAGAACGTTAGAAACATTATTTTTAAACCCTAACCTCACAGACTAACCATATTACTTCAAGTAGGAAAAAAAATTATCGCTTTAGTGTGTTATGGACTTTTAATTTAAAAAAATTATTCATCGCTTTGTTTTGTATTCATGTAAATAGTTGACACATGTATTTTTAAAATAATTTCTGATGGAGTATTTTGATAATTCTTCAATTTACCTTCAATTTTATTCTTAAACAATTATTGACCCATGCTGAGAAATTTATTTCTTCTTATTTTTCCTTTTTTTTTTTTACACAATAAATTATCTCGCTTCGTCTGTGTTTAACTTTAAAAAAAAAATGCTACGCTTTAGGAGATAACTTATTGATTAGTTGTTTTTTTAAACGTTGTTCGTGGAGTTTTCTCCCTTGGCGATGTTATTAAATTTGTACTTTTCCTTTCACTTTCGTGACATTGCTTGATCTTCGGTTTTACAACCAAAAGTTAAAAGATCAGTGTAAAATACCCGATTAAGCTTGACGCTTGTGATGTGGTTTCAAACAATGGTTATTTCAAGGGAAGCTACACATTGGTGACTGATCGACTTGACAAAATGCTCATACATAACGCGGCCGCCGGGGAGAACTTCCAGTTAGAATCTCAGGTTTTAAGCAATGGAATTGTGGATAATAACCCAGAGACGTGTGTGTGTGTGGGGGGGGGGGGGGGGGGTTATTTCCCACGGGGGACCAGCTAGGCGATTCGGATATCACTATAAATTAAATATATATATATATATATATATATATATATATATATATATATATATATATATATATATATATATATATATATATATATATATATATATATATATATATATATATATATATATATATATATATATATATATATAAGAAATTTACAATGACTGCAAAGGTTCCGAACCAGCAACTGACTCGGCCACGGCTTCAAGCACCAACTGGTCAAAATTGATTTTTTTAAAAAACATTCTCGACACTTTGGACTAGCCTAGTCCATCTCCCACCCTCATTGAGCAACACATCTGTGTTTGTAAACAGGTGCATAAACTAGTCTCAATGGTTAGTGAATTCGTGGGCCTAGGACATTCACCACCCTCCACCGACATTTTCCCCCGAGTCAGTGACCCCCACCCCCATCAAGAAGAACCCAAATCCCAAACCTAAAGCTAACCCTAACCTCGCAACATCAATCCTACCACCAAATCTAAACCTACATCTAACTCAATCCCTGTCCTTAAATGGGCTTGGGGTGGGTGTTAATAGACGGAAATAGGGGGGGGGGGGGGTAATGTCCTGCTCCCGAATTTGTATCACACGGCAAAAAAAAAAATCCTTACCGTGAAAGGGTGTGTGTTGGGAGGGGGGGGGGGGGGGTAAATATTGAACGCTTGATTAGTGGTGAATGTATGGTTTTTTTTTTTTTACCTTGATAAATTTTCGGTCAACGCATCCATGTTTCGCAATGCTACCCGTGATTGTTAACATTAATCAGGTTTTACACGCAACCCGTCATTAGCACGCTGTTAATTGGCCTCGTTGTTCCGGGATGAGGGAGTGGGGGAGGGGGGGGGGGGAGAGGGAGAGGGAGGAAGGAGTAGGCGCGCGTGGGAGGAGAAACCGGGGAATATTGGGGGGAATAGGGGGAGGGATTATTTTCAATGAAGTGGGCGGAATAGAATAGATGCTTGGTTATGTGTTGACGGAATATGGTGTTGACGGAAAAGCTTGAGAATGGGGGTGTGGTGGTTCGGGGAATATCCCTAGGGAGAAAAGGGTTTATTTTTACACATTAAAATTTTATGAAAATTTCTATTAAATTTGTGGTGAATTTGTTGTTTTTTTTAAAATCATTATTCAAATAATACATTGGATATTTGTAACAATATTCCGACAGTGAAATAAAAGTATAAAAAGAAAGTTGTTTCAAAATAAATAAACTTGCTTGAAAATTCGCATATGCTAGTAAGAGTTGTTAGGAAGTAAAGTTCCCTTTCGAAGCTGACGGTTCATGGAGCAAGTGAAGTAGAGTTCGCCTTTTTCTGTAAACTCGGCGTATGAAGGGATAGTGTGGTCAGCACTATGCCCAGCCGCTTTTACTTTCCATACCGTGAGTTAGGTACCCATCGGAGCTGGGTGTACTTAGGGACGTTTCCGGTCTTGAACCCAGATTCGAACCGAAAGAGTTTAGATTGTACATAACCGTTCCAGAAAAAGCTTTTAGAATATTCAGCTATATGAGAATATTAAATAACATCAAATTCTGATGTCTTTGTGAAATTTTTAAATACAGTAAAGTTACAGGAAATCGCTTTAAATGTTGATATAAACCTACTTTAAATATCAAATACTAAGATAGGAAAATCGCCCACCTGAATGAAAGGGTACCAAATTTATCGTTGTAACACACATAGACAAGCAGACACACAGTCACATACACGCATACAGACAAGATATATATAAAAACATATATTTCGAAGGTGTAAAACTACAAAATTTAATAAAATATCCTTTGCGATTTTTTTTCTCACGGTTACAATATTAGCTCCTATATTTCGTATATCCAGAAACTAAAAACCTTTATGTTCCGTCCAATCAGGTCAAACCAATAAAGTTTTTTTTTTTTTTTTTTTTTTTTTTTTTTTTTTTTTTTTTTTTTTTTTTTTTTTTTGTAATCACCAATATCCTCAACATTATTATCTTTTAAAATGCGGTTATTGAAATATAAAAAAATATAAATAAACCTCGGTTTCATTTTCTCAGTCATGTAATCTGAGAAACTCTGCAGTACTTCCGGTTAGTATGACCTTTGTCCATTGACATCGACAAGTTGGTTACGACACCGTTTATGTACGAGTTGGCATTATTTATCTTTCCTTAAATAGCCCGCATTCTTTTGTTTATTATTGTATGTTCAAGTTATATAACACGCGTAGGATGGCATTGTTTGCCAGTGTTGTTTTTTTTTTTGTCTCCCTCTCTTGTCTGTCTCGCAATTCATGAACTTCCGGTTATCTCGCACTTGTCGTCGGCGGAGGAATCAGATGATCGTCTTCGCTCCCCGCTCTCCTGCTGTAAGACTACGAAAATTCTGGAACTATAAAATAAAAATAAAAAAATAAAAAAATTAATAAATACCCGCGCTTTTACTTAAAGCAAACCCCGCCGAGTGCCACGCACGGTGTCTCCCTGGCAGAATGGCGGCCATGAAAGCGCGGACGTACAGGGAGACACCAGTCTGTTTGGCGACGTCAGGTAGCCATTGAACTTGACTCGTGATGGACAGTGGCACGCTGGGATTGAAAGGAGTTCTTGATACGTCGGCTCATCCTCGTAAGTAGTGAAGCTGCGACAGTTTGTTTTCTTGCTGCATGCAAGCCTTTTTCAGACATTTTGTTAACTGGTATATGATATTGCAATTTTATATATTTACCCGTATATATATATATATATATATATATATATATATATATATATATATATATATATATATATATATATATATATATATATATATATATATATATATATATATATATATATATCGTTGCATTTGGCGATGTTACTGTCGTTAGATAGCATGCTCTTCCAGGATATTCATCGAGCAGGTTCGACCATAAACATCAGGGGTCAACTCGGGCACCATTTGTGTGTTGTAGAGCCGTTATTTTTGGAATAGTGATTATTGGGTCTAACGGTAGACGAAACAAGCTGTGTGCTTATTTCGTCCAACGATGATCTATATTTAGTTTCTAGTTTTTTTTTTTAGGATTGTTGAGCTTCCTGTTTTTCTGGTTTTTATACAATACTTAATTTTGTGTCGGCTGCTGAATGGTAGCTATTAAGAAGTTTTCGGGTTCGGAACTGAGAAAAGTTGCGGTGTTTTTTTTTCCTTTATTAGTAAAGAGCATTACATATAATTTATAACGCATTGTATGTAATTTTATGAGTTGTGTTTCCTTTGGATATTTATAACAATATATTTGCTCACAGATTACTTACGTGCGGCTGTACATTCTACATTCCACTACTTGTGTGTGTGTGTGTAGTTAATTGTCCTCATCACAAAAAGTAAAATGGTAATACAAATTTAACCATCATTGTCTACTTAAGCTGTGGCCATATATATTCTAGATTCCGCTGTTTCTAGTTAGATTTCTTCATTATTAAAAGTAAAATAGTTCCTAGTTAGATTTCCCCATTACAAAAAGTAAAACGGTTTCTATTTAGACTTCTTTATTAAAAAAAGCAAAATGGTAATACAAAGCATCATTGTCTTCTCATGTTCTGGCTTTAAATTCTAGAAATTTATCCTTTTGATTGTGCGTAAGTTTCTTTTTTTTTTATACGAAACTGGTGAAAAAAAAGTTATTTGTCTGAAGGTGGCCCAATTAAAATATCACGTACCATTTTTACAGTGTAGCATTAAGTAGCAACATTTACTTCTAATGATATCATTCTATGAATATTGTTTGGTATATAATCGGAAAATAAACTTTAAACTAGTTTTTAATTATTTTAAAAAAAAATATAGGCTAAAAATAAAAAAAAAATTGAAATCTATATTTCGTCCATATTCTATCCGCCTGCGTAAAATAATTTCCACAAGTACGGTCTACAACAAGTGTTATGTTCAATTTTTTTTTTTTTTTTTGGAAGGATTCGGTACTGCTCCTTCCTTTAAAAAAAAATATTTAAAAAATTCTAACACCCTCAAAAAAAAAAACTTTCTAAATTTCTAAAAAATTCTAATCTATATGTCTGGAATGAACTTTGTCAGGACTTCAAAAATTCTCCTTCAAATACTCCTTCTAAAATAATCTTTCAAATAACTTTTTAAAACCCTACCTCTAAAATAACCTTTCTAAGAACTCATAAAGCCCTCTATTTAAAAATAATTAATTACTTCTAAAGTAATCTTTCAAATAACTTTTTAAAACCCTACCTCTAAAATAACCTTTCTAAGAACTCATAAAACCCTCTATTTAAAAACAATTAATTACTTCTAAAAATCTTAGAAAAAAAACCCTTCTAAAAACTCTACCTCTAAAATAACCTTCCTAATAACTAATAAAACCATCTATTTAAAAATATTTAATTACTTCTAAAAACCATTGCAACAGATCAATACTATGAGTTTTAAAACCCTCCATGTTCGATTACAATTTTTGAGAACGTATGCACTCCTAACCAAAGCACCACATTTGCATATTTCAAGTAATGACAAAATCGATACCACTGACTACTTACTTAGTGGTATGTCCCGATGACCGACACCAAGTAATTTGTGTCTCTGATCTCGATAATTGCCGTCTTAGTTAACCGAGTTTATACACACCGTGTTAGGATATAGATACACACACGCCGTCACATGATGTCTTTGCTTAGCTGTAAGGCTATAGTATAGATACACATTGTCTGTTGGTAAACATTAGCTCTGTTGGTAAACTTAAGCTCTGTTGGTAAACTTAAGCTCTGTTGGTAAACTTAAGCTCTGTTGGTAAACGTAAGTTCTGTTGGTAAACTTAAGTTCTGTTGGTAAACTTAAGTTCTGATAGTAAACATTAGCTGTTGGTAAACATTAGTTCTGTTGGTAAACTTAAGTTCTGTTGGTAAACATTAGTTCTGTTGGTAAACATTAGTTCTGTTGGTAAACATTAGCTCTGTTGGTAAACATTAGCTCTGTTGGTAAACTTTAGTTCTGTTGGTAAACTTAAGCTCTGTTGGTAAACATTAGTTCTGTTGGTAAACTTAAGTTCTGTTGGTAAACTTAAGCTCTGATAGTAAACATTAGCTCTGTTGGTAAACATTAGTTCTGTAGGTAAACTTTAGTTCTGTTGGTAAACTTAAGCTCTGATAGTAAACATTAGCTCTGTTGGTAAACATTAGTTCTGTAGGTAAACTTTAGTTCTGTTGGTAAACTTGAGCTCTGTTGGTAAACATTAGTTCTGTTGGTAAACATTAGTTCTGTAGGTAAACTTTAGTTCTGTTGGTAAACATTAGTTCTGTTGGTAAACTTGAGCTCTGTTTGTAAACTTAAGCTCTCTTGGTAAACTTAAGCTTTGTTGGTAAACCTTAAGCTCACTTTGTAAACTAAAGCTCTTTTGGTAAACTTAAGTTAAGCTCTGTTGGTAAACTTTAGAGCTCTGTTGGTAAACTTGAGCTCTGTTGGTAAACATTAGCTCTGTTTTAAAACTTAAGCTGTGTTTGTAAACATCCATAGCTGAGCTATAAAATTCAACTGAGCTATAAACTTTAGCTCTGTTGGTAAACATCCATAGCTGAGAACATTAGCTCTGTTGGTAAACATAAGCTCTGATTGTAAACTTTGGCTGTGTTTTTAAACATCCATAGCTGATCTATATAATTTAGCTCTGTTGGTAAAAACTCAGTTCAGCTGTTAACATAAGCTCTGTTGGTGAACAGCCATAGCTGAGCTGTCTAGTTTAGCTCTTGGTTAACTTGAGCTCTGTTGGTAAACTTGCGCTATGTTGGTAAACATCCATAGCAGAACTGTACACTTGAGCTCTGTTGATAAAACTTATTTGATCTGTAAAATTTAGCTCTGTTGGTAAACAGCCATAGCTAACCTGCTAACATAAGCTCTCTTGGTAAACAGTTGTTGAAAATAAAATATTAAACAATTATGCATATAGACTGTGCATTCAGGCTTGTCTCGTATACAATTTTAAAATAGAACTAGTATCTGAATGTGTCACAAAGTTTAACGTTAGGAAGCGGTTGCTAATTTTAATCTAGAATATAAGAAATATACACCTGAAATGTCTAGAAGTAACATTCTATGTGATTTAAATACAGTTGGATCGGTTGTACATCGTATTGACCCTAACCTTCTGCGTGATGCTACTTATAAAAACCAAACGACGCCATACCGATGTAATTGATAGATTGTCCAAGTGAATAATATTAAGCGTGGAATGGATTTAACGTTTAGTCGGAAACTCGGTTAATGGCGGCGTAATGGATGTGGTGTCCCTTCTCTTTGTAGGCTTGTCTACCTTGGGTGTTTTATTTTAATCTTGGTTTAGTTGACTACCTTTGGTGTTCTTAGTTTTTTATATGATTGTCTACATTTGGTGTTGCTAGTCTTTGTATAGTTGACTACCTTTGGTGTTGCTAGTCTTTGTATAGTTGTCTACCTTTAAAGTTGCTAGTCTTTGTATAGTTGACTACCTTTGGTGTTGCTAGTCTTTGTATAGTTGTCTAGCTTTAAAGTTGCTAGTCCTTGTATAGTTGACTACCTTTGGTGTTGCTAGTCTTTGTATAGTTGTCTACCTTTGATGTTCCTAGTCGTTGTATAGTTGTCTACCTTTGGTTTGCTAGTCTTTGTATAGTTGTCTACCTTTGCAGTTCCATCCTTTTGTATAGTTGTCTACCTTGAATGTTCCTGGTCTTTTTAAAGTTGTCTACCCTGAATGTTCCTATTCTTTGTAAAGTTGTCTACTTTGAATGTTCCTGGTCTTTGTAAAGTTTTCTACGTTTAATGTTTCTGGTCTTTGTAAAGTAGTCTACCTTGAATGTTTCCAATCGTTATAAAGTTGTCTACCTTGAATGTTCCTAGTGTTTTTATCACTCTATCTGGTCCCGTGCAATTTTCATACGTCTACTGATGAATCTAATGTCCTAGTTTTAATTATACATGGCATAATACATAACGTAACATTATACATTGGTAAAAGTAAAGGATACGGTAAGTGTAACGCTAAGAATAATAATAGTAACTATAACAAAATAATATCAATAACAGTAAATTAACAATCTATAGCCTTAAATAGTAGTCTGCATAAGGAAAAATCTTCAGGTAAACAAAAACAATTGCAGTAACAATTTACTCGAAATTTTTCTAACGAATGATTTTCTACACTTTATTTTTACGTCCAGTTCTAGAATCTCTATTAATTATATTCCACCATTTCCTCATTTATTTTTCCTTAGCTCCGGCCGTCTCCAAAAATACATTTCGGGGTACATTGCTCCGTACAGAGAACCACTGAAGCCAACCGACCACGAAAAGTTACTTAAAAAATTAATGTAAAACTAAAAATAAATGTCGCTATCGATTATGTCTAAAGCTGCTAGAAGCCTATGCTTTGTTTTATTTTTTATTTCTATTGAACTTGTTTTAAATCAAGTGTTACATTTTTATGTCGATTTAATTTAAGTAAAATTCTTGCTTTCCCCTTTTTGAACTCACTAAATCCAAAATATTTAAAAAAATATTCGAATACAAACTTTAAAAACAGATTAAACAGAAAAGATTTCAGAAACAAAATATATATCTCTTGACGTAGTTATATCAATAATTCACTATACATGTCTTTAACTCCAATTTTTTCTTAAATCCACTTTTCTTTTAACTCCACATTTCTTTTTACCGAGTGTTAACCAATCCTTGAACATAATTTTTTTATACTTCAAATTGTGAAGAGTCGTGGGTGGTATTCAATTTATTTTTAAGGGGGATAACAATTGTGTTGTTTCATGATAGCCATTTTTGTCCAGAGTTGATATAGATAGGACTGCATTGAAGCTGTTTTCTCTCTTAAATACTTTATCTCCCTAGCGCTCACACTGGCCACAATAAAGCCATCATTTGGCTATAACAATGCAGAAAACCATATAAATCACCTCAATACAATACTGCATCGACATGTGTAAGGAGAGATACTGATTTTCATTATTTTTATCATCGTCGTCATCTATCGTTTTCTCTTTTCGCTCCTTGCGGAACACTTGGTCTCTGTCAAAGTTTTCCACTCCCCACGGTCTCCTGTCACTCTTTTCACCTGTTCCCAATTCCTTCCTATTATTTCGGCCTCCTCTAGTATGCTAGGTCGCCATGTCTTCCTGGGTTGACCCCTACGTCGCCATGTCTTTCTGGGTTGACCCCTACGTCGCCATGTCTTCTTGGGTCCACCCCTACGTCGCCATGTCTTCCTGAGTTGACCCCTACGTCGCCATGTCTTTCTGGGTTGACCCCTACTTCGCCATGTCTTTCTGGGTTGACCCCTACGTCTCCATGTCTTTCTGGGTTGACCCCTACTTCGCCATGTCTTTCTGGGTTGACCCCTACGTCTCCATGTCTTTCTGGGTTGACCCATACGTCGCTTGCCCTGGGGGTTCCACTGCAAGGTCTGTCTAGCTCTGCTGCCAAAGTCCTTCTTAAGCATGTGCCCAATCCATCGCCATCTTCTTTCCGTGATTTGCCTTTCTATGGATTGAGTAAATGAACGTACAGGAAACTGCTTTAGGAAACTGCCTGTCTATATCCTAGTTGAAGTAGAGTTATTTGCTTTCTATGACATGTCGTAAAAAGAAACGGTAAAAGTATCTTTCGAACCTAACAGTCCATGCGGCAGGTGACGTCGGTATATGTAGGGATAGTGTGGTCAGCCCCGCCGCCTTTACTTTCCCTAACGTGAGTCAGGTACCCATCAGAGCTAGATAAACTCGGGGAATCCAAACTCGAGCCTTTCGTGTTACCATTCAACCACGCCATCCCTCATTATGACCTGGACTCAGTCCTCTCAAAGACGCTATGCTGACTCTAACCTAAAACCAAATTTAAATCGACTTAACATGAAAAATAATAACACCCCATCTTAAAAAATGCGCGCAAAGGTAGGTGGTTAAAAAAAACCCCACGTCACCGGAAGTCTGAAATTCTATTTGAAACAGGATTCTCTATTCTAGGAACTCTGACTAGAAAAGACAAAGACTTTTTGACTTACATTTCAAAGAAAAAATTACATTTTCTGTAAGATTATAATAAAACAAATAAGGACTGAAGTCAAGCTGGTTTTTCATCGGGTTTGTTAATTGGCTCTAAGGCTAAGACCACATAATCTGTCTCTTTTATAGACCGGCTTTGAATATCTTAGTCGTAGTTAATCACACGGTCTGTCATTTTTGGAACTATTTTAGTAGGATAAGATGCGTCTATAACGACGTGTTGTAGTTTCTTTATTCTGTTATTTTTGGAACTGTTTTAGTGGGATAAGATGCTTCTATAATGATATGCTGTAATGCCTTTATCCTCTCATTTTTTAAAAACTCTTTTAAGAAGCTTTGTTATAAATTAATTATGATGTATTATATCTCGTTTATTCTGAGCGTTTTCTGTATTCGTGTATTGACGGCAAACTTTGGCGTGTATTTCTATCAGTGTTAACTGGTATTTAGGGCGACAATCTCGGTGGGCGATTACCATTTGTAAACCATTGCTGTTGATTTTTAAAACATGTGTCTTGAACCTCTAGTTTTGTTTATAATACATCTGTAATGTAAATTTATAAATATCAGAAATGTACTAGTTTTAACACATGTTTGGAATGTGGAAAAGGAACGCATTTGGGTTACTCAAAGGGTTGCATGTCGTATTTTAGCCACTGGCTGCACATCACTGAGTCATAAATAGTAACTGTTGTTGACATGCTCATCTATGTAATGTCCGGCATAGGGTAACTCTCGTGGTTGTAATGTCCGGCGTGCGGTGAAAAGTCGTGGTACAAATCCTGGTTACAAGGTCCGGTAGCCGTAAAAATTCATGATTTTAATGTTCGGCATACGGTACGAATCCTGGTTGTAATATCCGGCATACGATACAAATCCTGGTTGTAATATCCGGCATACGATACAAATCCTGGTTGTAATAACCGGCATACGGTACAAATCCTGGTTGTAATAACCGGCATACGGTACAAATCCTGGTTGTAATAACCGGCATACGGTACAAATCCTGGTTGTAATAACCGGCATACGGTACAAATCCTGGTTGTAATAACCGGCATACGGTACAAATCCTGGTTGTAATAACCGGCATACGGTACAAATCCTGGTTGTAATAACCGGCATACGGTACAAATCCTGGTTGTAATAACCGGCATACGGTACAAATCCTGGTTGTAATAACCGGCATACGGTACAAATCCTGGTTGTAATAACCGGCATACGGTACAAATCCTGGTTGTAATAACCGGCATACGGTACAAATCCTGGTTGTAATAACCGGCATACGGTACAAATCCTGGTTGTAATAACCGGCCCACACTCAGTCGTCATAACGTTAAGTCCTGTTAATACTGAGCCGCTTTCAACTATTTTTTCCAACTCTAATTGAACGGCCTCCGTGCTTTAGTACTGGTCACGTTTCTTTTATATCAACTATTGTTTTAAATGCTAGCTGGAAAAAAAAATTGTCCGGTTGACATTATTCGGTCAACATTAAAAAAAAAAACTAGACCACGAATCATTATTGAATCTATTGACCCTACTGATAAAAAAGCCATACAAAAGTCAAAGAAACGTTCTTCCCCCCCCCCCCCCCCCCCTCAACACACACACACATTTTCAACTTCACTTGCAATAATCCACGTAAAGATAAGCAGAGCACAAATGATAATCAGGAGTTATCCCCCCTGTATTTTGCTGGTGGGTCAGATCTCGCTCAAGGTCGATAATTCTTCAGTGCACATAGGGTACATAGCGTTTTACCTCCCTTGTTTTTCCTTTTATCTCCCTTATAACGAACGATTTACACATTATTTATTTAGGGACGGTGGAATTATTATTTTTTTTAGTTGGTAGAAATGTATTGGCATGATGTGGTTTAAAAATTTTCTTTTATTATTTCTGTTTGTGAAAAAAATATGTATGTATTTCTATTCTGTTTGTTGGAATTATATTTAGAAATAGCCCGGCTTGACATTGACCAAGGTCATGTGATAATCCCTATGTTG
Organism: Physella acuta; assembly: GCF_028476545.2. NCBI lineage: Eukaryota > Metazoa > Mollusca > Gastropoda > Physidae > Physella > Physella acuta. The sequence goes on along the minus strand of NW_026733047.1, from coordinate 8,398 downwards.
TGGCTCGTGCGTGGGCAGATGGAACATTCGAGTTATTCGATCCGGTGCCGAGGGGCTGAGACTTCGGTGGTGGGAGGGGGTGGGGTAGGGGGGGGGGCACGCAAAGACAAGGAAATTTTTTTTTTAGCTCGGGTTTATTGGGATTAGCTCAGTCATATTAATTAAAAGATTAGCTCAGTCATATTAATTAAAAAATTAGCACAGTCATCTATACTGAAAGATTAGCTCAGTCAATCTACGTTAAAAGATTAGCTCAGTCATCTACGTTAAAAGATTATGTCAGTCATTTATACTGAAAGATTAGCTCAGTCATATTAATTAAAAGATTAGCTCAGTCATCTACGTTAAAAGATTAGTTCAGTCATCTACGTTAAAAGATTAGTTCAGTCATCTACGTTAAAAGATTAGCTCAGTCATCTACGTTAAAAGATTAGTTCAGTCATCTACGTTAAAAGATTAGCTCAGTCATCTACGTTGAAAGATTAGCTCTGTCCTCTATACCAGGGGTCTCCAAACTTTTCAGTCCGAGGGCCGTATTAACCTATCAAATTTTTTTTCGGGGGCCAATTTCTTCCAGGCATGTCTTTGATTTTTCTGCGCAATGTTCCTAAGCCATCACCAACAAACAATTTTTCCTTGGACAAAAAGATCTCCGCGGGCCTGATGAGAGGACTTCGTGGGCCGCATCCGGCCCGCGGGCCGTAGTTTGGAGACCCCTGCTCTATACTTAAAGATTAGCTCAGTCATCTATACTTAAAGATTAGCTCAGTCATCTATACTTAAAGATTAGCTCAGTTATCTACGTTGAAAGATTAGCTCTGTCCTCTATACTTAAAGATTAGCTCAGTCTTCTACGTTATAAGATTAGTTCATGCATCTACGTTAAGACATTAGCTCAGTCATCTATACTGTAAGATTAGCTCAGTCATCTACGTTATAAAATAAGCTCAGTCATCTATTCCGAGTAGTGTTCGAGTCTTCATACTGTTACGGTCTTGCCTGTTTAAAAACACAAATTCAAGCCGGTTATGCTCGTATAAGATAGACATCAGGGCATTCTCATCACGATCAATATCGCAAGCATCTATTTAAATTAACATGGGCGTGTTTTATGATATACCTAGATGATATTTTAACAACGTCTATGACATTTGATTATATCTAGCGTGAAGGCGTTTGTTCAGGATATATCTGTAGCATCTCTTATTGAGTTTTCTGTAATATTGTCTTGAGAGTTTTTCTTATATTTCTAAAAAAAAAAATATCGCTTTTTTGCTTGATTGTCTTTAGCATTTTCTGAAGTATTTGCGAAAAATCCACCCAGCTCTGATGGGCACATGGGAAAGTAAAGGCGACACATTAGGCTTTTGAAAAACCAAAAGCAGAGAAAGTTCCACTTCCGGTTACTGGGAATTGCTTAAAAGTTGATACAGATGTACACATTTGATATAATACTTGTATAATACTTGTATATGAAATTTCATCAACCTAGCTGTAACGGTACTCAAGTTATCGAGTCCACAGACACACAGACACACTATCCCTTTATATGCCAACGTCAGCTGAACTCTACTTTATCTTCTCCATGAGCTGCCTGGTTCGAAAAGGTAACTTGTATGTCGCTAGACCACACCATTCCCCCCTGCCTGTCATGTCTAATAGGATCTTTCCTTACCTCAACTAGACGGGGTATATAAATAGCGTACTCGAGATGGCGCCATCAATTTAGCGGGCAGCTGTCAGGCTGCTTGCTGTTTTGGTGTGGAGATTAACCCCACAGTCTCAACCACGCCCAGTGTGAGTCAAGGTCGCACGGAAACTGTTACTATAAATAGAAACACTACCCTTTTTATGACGTCATCTCCTTTCGCTTACGTACTTCGTTGGTGGCGAGTCGTATTTCATAGAATGATTTCTGTGATAGAGATATTCTTTACCGTTATATATTTTTTTTTCTAGTTTTTTTTCAGCATTAAATAAAAACAATACTTTTAATGGTTGTGTTTTAAAAACACGCGCAACCTATGATTAAATAATGATATTTAAGTAAAAGAGTTCAGTTTTTATAATAAAAAGTATCCGTTTCATTTTTCGCTGTTGAAGACTTGAAGTTGAAACCTAAACTTCATTTTTGCCCCACTTTTAAAAAAAAAATCTAGTTTACTTTTTCTAAACATAAACATAGCACAGTTAGTGTTACAATAAGTTGGTATACTTACAACGACCTTTAAGATAGGCGAAGAGAAAAATAATTAAAACAACAACGCAAAAATAATAACTTTAAAGCAACATTAAGTATATGTACACAATGTTGATTTCCCAGAGTTTAAGTAAACATATTAATGGGGGGGGGGGGGGGGGGCAGAAATGGTCGCACCGGGCCTCAGTACGGAAAAACATCACAATTTTAAAAAAATAAAAAATAAAACGCCTTATATTTTTTATAATTTTGAACACAAAAAAACATCTGTGTAAGTGAAACCTAGTTAGATGTTTTTTTAAACTAGAGAGCAAAATATGAACATGGACTTCATAAAGTTTTCGAGAAAAACCTAATCAATTGATTTATATTACAATTAAGGCTTAATACAATTAGCACTAAAAAAACCTAATTAAAAATAAAAATTATTTAAATATTTAAAAAATATTTATGAAACATTTTCAATGTACTCAGAGTTCCACGTGTTTTTGTTTTATTCGTAATGTTATCAAATGTCTGGTGAATAGACTAAACCATTTTTTTCTAGATTAGACTCCATTGATCCAGTTGTTTTTTTTATGTTTGCCTGTACTTTAGCGCTAATAGCGAATCCCTTTTCACACAGGAAACTTGCGCGAAAACATCGGATAGAAAGAAGTAAGATGGCGGTATAATTAGTGTGTGAAGACAGTGCTAAAGGGTTTGGGGGGGGGGGGAATTGAGGATTGGGGGGGGGGGGGAGGATATGTGTGTTAGAGGAGTGGATGTATCGCTAAATGTTGATTACATCTTTATGTTGGTTATTTTGTATTTGGGTCGCTTTGTAATAGGGCTGGTAAGTAGGTCACCAACCAGTTCTATGGCTCATGCAGGTTTTATTGAGCCGCAGAACTGGTTGGTGACCTACAAACCAGCCCTATTGTAAGCGACACAACAATCATCACATCTGTGTCGTAGTTGTTTTATCAGGCGCATTCGTGTTTTTTGACATGCTCAGACATGCTCTCATATACATACACTATCACACAGACGTACACACCCACACACACTCTCTCACCCACACACTTTTACTGAAACACACTATACACACGCTCTCCCACTCACACCCTACACACACTCGCCATGACATCTCTTCCTACCTACACGCATACATTTTCATACTCACGCAATCAGAGACAAACACACACATACTTTGTTATCATACAGACATTAAATAACACATTACATTATTATGTGCTAGATTAAAGACAAAAACAAAAGCAGAAACCCACTGTTAACTATATCAGATTGTGAAATAACTCGGACATTTTATTTCAAGGTGTAGGCGTTTAACAATGGTTCTAAATCTGTTTAGATTTGACCCATTTCTCATGCAGAGTTCATTGTTCTCTGTATTTTAACTGTAAAACATTTAGCTGTGAACATAGAAATTAAGATTTGAACTCGTTGTTCCCTTTTAAAATTAAATAATTGTATTACCGTTTGCTTTTGTTAAAAAATTTAGAATTGTTTAATGGATTATACTTGGGTTAAACTAATTTTTTTGCATTGTCTCTTTGACAATATGCATTTTTGAGCAGATTGTTCTTATTAAACTAATAGTTTTATTCTCTCTTCATTAAACTTGTATGCCGTTTCATCCCACATTTGCGTAGTTTTTAGTATGATCTGGTTTCTAGATAACGTATCGCTTCCTAGAATATATCACATGCAACTTATTTATGATAAGAGCTCACCCGGAAGTTTTATAGTTCGAATCCGGGTTCGTCCGTACCTAACTCACGCTAGGGAAAGTAAAGGCGGCTGGGCATAGTGCTGACTACACTACCCCTCCATATGCCGAGGTCACCACAAACAGGTGAGCTCTACTTCACTTACCCCCTTCACCATCAGATTCGAAAAGGCAACCGTACACTTATAGCTTTTCGAACTATGCTTAACTGAAGTAAGAGTTAGTTTCAATTTCAAATATTACTGTAGATGTGTTGTCAGTAAGACCTACACATTTGCTTATTTTATTATTATTTTAGAACATACATTCAAACAGCTGTATACATAATTTCCTCACCATTCTCTGGATGATTTTTTGGACTAGGTGGGGGGGGGGGGGGGGGGGAATGATCTAATAAGCAGAAATATTTCAATTAAGGGCAGCATCTGTTTCCAAGTCACTGGTTGCTGCCCTCATATTATTGGTTGTTTTTTTTTAATAAACAAGCACAGGTAATCTAATTGCATCTTCAAACTCAGTGCTTCTTAAACTGGGGTTCCATCGAACCCCAGAGGTTCGGTGAATCAGTCTCAGGCGTTCGGCAGAGGTCATAACACACACCCGACTTATATAATTTGCGATGGGATTTTGACAGTGCGGATGAAAGAACTAGCGGCCTACGGCAGTTCAAATGCGAAAGCGCTACATAGAAATAAAGTGCGCCAGAAAATATTTTAATGGTTTAGTTCTTTGAACACAGTGATGTTGATTCACGGTTTATTTGTGCCTCATCAGAATATATACCTATGTTTTAATTATAAGAGAAAGCATATTTTATTTTTCTTATTCGATGAATGCACAAATAAAGCTAGTGGAGTTCGGTACCTGCAAAAAAGATTAAGGACAACTGTTCTAATTCTGTCTTAGAAGTTAAGAACTATGCCCATCTCTACCTAAAAATTATTCCCTTAAGTAGTGGTTTAATGAATAAATACATCTAATTTCATTAGATGTAATGACTTGTTACTTTTTAAATAGTAAAGATCACAATACAAAAATATAATTCTTTAAATATAATTTCTAGTCTTTTTCTTAAAGAAAATATTGGTAACTTTGATTATAACATTTAGCTTAGGGTAATGTTAGGGTAATGTAGGATATGATACAACTGATTAAATGTCTCTCCCACTGTTCAGTGCTAAAATGTAACCATCTTTCTCTGAAACCTTTTCATCTTTATTTCTACATCTTAAAATCCAATACAGAAAAATTAAATATCCGTGCTCCTGGCGCGGTTGCTAAAAATAGATCACCTTGACATGCTGTCACATGCGCAGACGTTTAATTGATATCAACCATCGATCGGCCGCAGTTTCGCACCTTAAATTTTAATGTGCAGCTTTGAAGTTTTGCGCCTTTGTTGTCTAGTTTTGCGATTAAAAAAACAATGTGATAACGGCTGTAGTTTTTACTATACGCTTTGACTTAGTTCACAATGACTGTTGGTTAGTTTGTCTGTGGGTTTGTGTCAAATTTTGTAATTCAATTTTGACCATTTTCCAATGCAACAATTTCATTTAAAGTTTATAGATACATTTGTCTCCGAAGACAACCCAACAATATCTAATTTTTTTGTATCTAATTAGAAATTAAATTAGTCATAACAACTCTAAAATTTCTTTAGAAGAGGAAGCAAACACCCAATCAGCCTGGTCACACCTGTAAACTGTTGGTCACGGCTGGTTGATTTCAATTCTGACCGTCGACCTCGGACTAAGAAACGGGCTTATAATTTTTTTAAAGCAAAACATTGAAAATGAAAACATAAAAATTGCTTTCTTTAATAAAAGCATTTATCCCTCGCGCATACTCTGACATTGGTAAGATTGAAGTTAGGGTTAAGAACAGAGTGTACTTTAATGTTTACAATCAATAAAAACACAGAACTTCTGTTTAAACTCACCAACCCTTTCTGTTTGTAATTGTGATCCCCTACGCACCGTTAGCTAAGATCGGTTAATGGTTGAAGACAGATTAACCCTTTAATGTCAATGACCGGCAGTCAGAGACAAACGCTGATATACATCGGAGTTTAGTTCTGTCTTGAACGTCCGCGCTAAAGAGTTGTTTTTTTTTTCTTCTTTTTTTTAGTGGAGAGTTCATCCCAGGGGAGCGAAGTACATTTTAGTAATTCGTTAATGGCGATAGTCGGTTGCGTGGGAGATTAAATTAGTATTCAATTAATTAGATTTAATGTGGGTTAAGTTTAAATTCTATATTTAGAACAGCAACGGAAATAGTGCAGATTTCTTTTTTCGCACCGGAACTATTTGTTTTTTTTCCAACAACAAAGCAGAATTTTATATTCATTCATTTTCGTATTCTTTTTTTTTACTTTAAGAAAATTGAAAAGTGCGCGCATTCACGTCCAAGATAATTAGGGTCACCAAGGGCGGTAATTCTGAAACCATAGAAAGAAAACAAACAATAAGAGTTTTAATATAGCTCGCATTCTTCATTGTAACTCACCGTCTTGACTTCTTTCAAGAACAAGTAGCGTCCCTTTCTTTTTCTACAAGACTTCTTTCAAGAACAAGTAGCGTCCCTTTCTTTTTCTACAAGAAAGAGAAAATGAACGAGAGAGATAGAGAGAAAGAGAAAGGTGTACCCGTGTGCCTAATTAAAAATGAAATAATTAATCCTCGCTTTAATCCTGATGTTGTATATGCTATTTATATCAGTTGTTGACCTTGAATCAGAGTGTGGACTGGTCTACCGGGACAAATCGAAAGGGGAGCCCGCAAATTTGGAGTCCCCCAGTCAGAGTTTCTTCCAAGCATCTCTTCGGGGGGGGGGGGGGGGGGGGGGGGCGGGGGGGCTTGCCCTGTTCCCCCCCCCCCCCCCCCCCCAAGAAAGTCTTCCCCCGTACGAAATTAAATTTATATAGAAAATATATACTTTTAACAGTGTTCGCTCCCCCCCCCCCCCCCCGGAATTTTTAGGTCCCCCCCCCCCCAAGTGCCCCCAATACTGCCCCCAGTCTAGTTTGTCCACGACGTTGGTCTTGTCATTCGTTTTTTGTATTAGTCCTGATATAAATGGTAATAAAGAACGATGACGAAGACGAAACATAAGCAAGCTCTTAAACCTAGAACTAAGAAAAAAAAAAGCGTTGTGCTGGACACCGAATAAAAAACGTCCCGAATTCATGCTTTGTCCTTAACCTATATTTTCGCAACTTTGTAACCCGATTTTAAAAAAAAAATATTTTATGTGTCCCCCCCTCTCCCTCCTCCTCTTCATCATTTCACGCACACCTCAAGAACAGTAAGGAGTGACGACCTTCACCCTGCCCTGACTTGACCCCATTTATCCCACCCCGCGAATGGAAATTTGAAAATTACCTCATCTTTTTTTTTTTTTTAACCCCGACCGATTTAGCACCACGCGCCGCCTTATTTTGGCTCTCTAATTTGATTGGCCGAAGACTCAAGAAAAAAAAAAAAAATAAAGGTGCGTGCCTAACACTTTGTTTTCTGTGATTTCAATCTATTTATACCTGATCATTCTATTTATAGCACACCTAGAGGTTTTCCCAAACCCGGCCGATTTTATTTCATTTTTAATTATCTAATAGCGTTATGTCGAAGGGCCAAAAAAAATCTTAATCAAATATAAAATATAAAATGTACTTTTCTATATGCCATGCCGTTGTAATCGATTATCTCGCATTGCTGATAATCTTACGTCGTTACTTTATCCGAACACATGACCCAAGCGTAAACTCTAGCCTAATTTCTTTACTTTTTCGGTAATCACGTCGATTCGATTACAGTTTCTTTCAGGTATCTCTCCCCCTCACTCCCCGAAACACGTCCACCGCCCCCCACCCCAGACAAAATAAATTATATATGTGTTATATATAAAGAATACATAACATATATATAATTTATTTATATAGAAAGAAATAATTGGAATGGCGGAGATTTGTTGCTGCCCTAATCTCCACAGGGAGTGATGAGGATTAAGTGTAAGTGTATATAGAAAGAATATACTTAATCCAGAACGCCCCGAGTCCACCCAGCGCTTATGGGTACCTATTTCACGATAGGCTGGACATAAAGCTGACTACACTGTTTTTTTTTTTATCTATGCCGAGGTTTACAGAAACAGGTGAACTCTACTTCACTTGCAACATGAACCGTCAGGTTCGAAAAAGGAAATTTACTTTTGGTGTCCCCCCCCCCCCCCCCCCCCGAAAATTAAAAAAGTGTCATTTTGTAAATTAGATTAGTATTTAATTTACTTCTAATGAACTGACACCGTCTTTAAAAAAAATTCATTATCGTATCATTTCTGGGCACATATATAACGCATACCTTGTTTTTTTTTTTTTTTTTTTTTTTTTAAATTTAGAGTGACCTGACACCTTCTTTAAAAAAATTCCATTATTGTAGCATTATGGGGGGCGCATATATAACGCATAT